>NC_140381.1:6910000-7072500 GCF_054491055.1 Hypomesus nipponensis | reverse complement strand
TCGCGAGGTGCGATGGAGGGATGACAGGCGTAGAGGAGGGATGACGACAAGGAAGACCGACGCCATGTTTGCTCATCCGATGCCCTCTGCACATCTCAGTCTCCCAGTCTAGCCACAGCTATTAATATTTCAGCAGGACATCAAACCCAGCAGGGAAAGGAAATTTGTCAATAATTGATTCTCCAATATAAGTCCCCAGAGATTTGTCTGTGCATGTTTGCGTTTTGGAAGTGTTTCGATGTGTGTATCAGACACACAGACTTTGCACATGAGCTGGTGTTTGTGTGCGCGCATTTGTGTGTGCATGCATTTGTGTGTGTGTGTGTGTGTGTCGTGTGTGTCTTTAGACCCCAATTTCATCTTGAAACCCAGGGCCTTCTCTTTCGTGAGAACAAAATAATATCTCTGTTATCTTCTGTCAACGCCAGCGCTGGGTTGATTTGAGGTCCCTGATACGGAAACTAACAACCCATCAACGCTACATCGCAGGGATGAAAACGCATCATCACCCAGTCGCATCTCAGGTATGGGAGATGTAATGCGATTAGGGTGCGACTGTGGTGGCTCTGCCCCGCACGGAAACTCATTGGAGCCGACATGGCTGTCAGATTAGACTGGGAGGGAGCCAGATCAGAGCTCCTCGGAGAGAAAGACAGCAGGAGGAGGGGGGGGGGGATAGAGGGAGAGATAGTGAGGGACAGAGAGAGATGACGCCAGTGTGTGTAAGAGTGGAATAGAGGTCAACTATGTTTTAGAAAACAAAAACTCATTTTTTCTCCCAGTTCGAGGATTTAGCTAGACGTTTCTCTACAATGATATTTCGCTTTGGTTTTCTTGACCTTTCACAAAGTCCGTACACAAGTTATTCTTTGTTATGTTCCAATCTCAAAACGTGTCAGTGAGTAATGTACACAGATAAAACATATCCTTGCTTTACAGTTTCACAGTGAATCTTTGACAGTCAACATCAGCACTGCTTACACTGGTGTTGCATTATCGGTACGCTAAAACCTGAGTGGACGTTTCACTGATGACGGAAGCATTATTAGGATTCTTCCAGAAGGATGTTGTTTACCTCAATGCTGGAAGTGGTCTACTGCCACAACTACTTCTGTACTTAGTGAAGCATTGTTCCTTAACCAGCATGACAGCAACCACTTTACCCTTCTGAAAGGGAGGGAGAGGGTTGTGAAGTGTACTGACTGACACTGTAGGATTTTCTGTCTGGTTGGGCACACTCCTCTCAGTACTGTAGCAGGTTGTAAAATTGATCCTGCGAAACGGACACCCTGTACATCCATGTGAACTTGATCCAGTCATGGGTATTCAACAGACACTCAAAATATGTTCCCTCTCCCTAAATCCTCCTTTTTGGCTCAGGATGTGTTGCGTCTGAACCCAATGACCAATCCCCTGCACTGGAACCTCCTCAGCTGGTCACAGTTTCTTCATTTATTATGCAGCAGCTTGGACGGCCATTTTGGCTCCATGCATGATATTACCTCCTTAATCTCCCATGCGGTTCCACGAAGCTTGGCGTCCATTTTGGCTCAGCCTGGGCTCGCCGCCTCCCTGCAGCTTCCACCAGTCTATCGCTTCATTACCTGTAAATGTGAGTAAATAACAGGATGAATGCGGGTGCCAGGGCAATGAAGTGTGCCATCAAGCAGAATACGTCGGCTTCTGCCAAGGCTTTTAGCTCTGGCCCAGGCCTGACAGATGCTAATATATCTGCTGTGAGGTGAATTATTGCAAAGAACGCACACATACAGAGGGGAAGAGACAGGGGGGGAAAGAAGACAGAACGGCTATTAAACAGGAACGAGAGAAGAGAGAGTGTGAGAGAGCGAGTAAGAAGGAGAAGGAGTGCAGCGAAGAAGAAAGTGGGAGCGAGAGAGGCTGGGGAGAGAGATGGATAGATAGATAGGATTGAGTGCCCAGATGTCTCCTTGAGTAGCTATTCTCAGATCGAGAAAAACATCACCTTTCTCTGCTTTCCTCGCTCTTTCTTGCTTTTCCATTGATAGTCTAGAGGTTTTCAGCAAACAAGAACCACAATATGCTTGTTGTGTACTGTTTCACAGTGGTCTTTTGAAGGAAAAATGAAAAGAAACAGCCTCTCTCTCTTTCTCACTCGCCGTTTTTCCAAGAACTTTTGATTATAGATCAGAGACATACACACATGTACAAAAACACGTACTCACACACACACACACACACACACACAGAAAAGGCCATGTCATATCTACTCTTCATCTACCTCCCAGTGGACTGTGGTTTACTTAGGCTTACGCACGCACGCACACACACACACGCACACACACACCTCACCCAGTTTCACTGTCACACTAACACACACTGACGTCTGGGGCTTGGGAGGGCTCCCCGAAGCTGGACTCATACCCTGCAGGTCATGAAAAACCAAAGAGACGTAATGAAAGTCAACACGAAGCCTAACACACTCCCAGTAACCAAGGCCTGCTGTGGTGCTGGGGATTTACATTTAGCAGACGCTCTTATCCAGAGCGACTTCCAGTATGTACAGGGACATTCCCCCAGAGGCAAGTAGGGTGAAGTGCCTCGCCCAAGGAGACAACGACATTTGGCACGGCTGGGAATCGAACTGGAGACCTTCAGATGACTAGCCCAATTCCCTCACCGCTCAGCCACCTGACTCCTTGGGGATCCTGGTGCCACAGCGAGGAGGTTCCATAGTGTATTCGTAGCAGGACAGGACAGCATCCAGACATATAGTGTGTAGAACATGTCACATGGCTAAGCAGATTTAGAATGTTTTTTGGGTCAGGACCAAAGCCAGGCTCAGGGTGTGTTAGAAGACCACAAGCTACTCTCCTACTGCAGCCATGAACCAATAGGGCAGCAGAGGACATGAGAGGATGGATGGCTAGGGGGAGGGGAGAAAAGTGTTTGTGATAGAGAGACTGTATGTGTGTGTGTGTGGACAGAGAGGGAGAGGGTGTGTGGAAGCGAAAGAGGCCGAGACAGAAAAGGAGAGAGTTGTTTCTAGATTCCCATCTATGCAGTCTGTGACTCACTGCTTCCTAACATGTGCATTATGTACACATGTATGAGTGTGTTTACGCGTGGCGGTTGTGTCGAATACACCCATTCACTAAAATGACGATTCTCATGGACAACACAAAATGCATGGCAGCACAAAGTCCTCTACATCCATTAGACGGGGACACGGATTCATTAGGACAAATGCATCGAGGTTGGCAATGAAGCTGATTGGTCCTCGGGGTTTCTCATATCAAACGCAGGATCGTTCCCAAGCCTCTGCTTGTGTAAATGACTGCCGTCGTCTCCAAATGGAATTGGCAGTGCATTCAGACAGTGCAAGTAAACACATTGGCTTTTGTGGTGCGGCGCGTTTGTTTCGGAGCCTCTGTCCTGATTCGGATGAAACGTTTTTGTGACGCGTTCCTTTTTCATAGTTGCAAGGGGGGACGCCGCATTGTGGGAGAGTGGGCTCGAAGGCTTATCGCTGTTACAGGGTCTGACATCATGCTACGTATAATTGTAGCGGCGGTGCTCATTTTACCACGGCCTTGAATGAGACGGAGGGAACGAGAGAGGGGAAGAGAGATGGAGATAGTCAGAGATTGAGGACGTTGATGAGAGAGAAAGAGAGAGGGAGGGAAGGAGGGGGAGAGAGAGAGGGGGAGAGAGAGAGGGGGAGAGAGGGGGATAATGGAAGAAAGAGTTTGATCCAAGACGATTACTGTTCCGCAGATGGATGGAATCAAAGCACGGGTGTGGAGAGGATGTGCTAGTGAACAAAGGAGGGGAAAGAAAAGGGGGGGTGAGGAAAAGAGGAGGAAGGGGGGAGAGGTTTTAATTGAAGCCGCTCAGCAGTGGCACAAAAGAGATAGATTACAGGAACTACAGTCTCTCACTCGTTTTCATCCCCCCCTTTCACCGTGCGCTTTGAAACAGAGACAGACATAAAGGCGGAGTGACAGAAGTTGTCAGCGCCAATAGATTTTTTTTCTCTCCTTTTCTCTCTTTTTCTCTCTCCTCCCCCCCCTCTCTCTCTCTCTCTCTCTCTGTCTGTCTCTGTCTCTAAAAATGAACTAGGAAACTAAACTATTTGGAGATTTTACACAAAGAGTTCAATGGGAAAAAGTGAGAGAGAGGGGAGGACCAGGTAGAGGCAGTAACATTTCCATCTTCTTTTTCGTTCAGTATTTCTGCTATGTCGGTGCCTTTGCACTGTGTTGAATCTACAAGAGCCCTGCAAACAAGCTGAAATAGCTTTGCCACACTCATTAATAATAGCAATTCCACAGCTACATTGACTTCCTGGATAGTCATATTGACATCCTGTATGGATCCTCTTCCTAGCATGCTGATGCTCAAACCACCCACTACGCCCTGCCCACCGTCAATACAGTACGCCAGTCAGTAGGTGTACCTAAACAGCTTTCACACCTCAGAGAGATCCATCCTTCCAGTCTTGATTTTGTCATCCATCCTCTCTGCCGGTATTTGCCTAATGACTACAACTCCCATGCTGTAATAATGAAACTGCATCTAATTTAGTGTAATTGAATAGGGAGAAGGAAGTGGTTGATAGGATATGGAGATTGCGGGGTTAGTGTTGCAGACCCTTCGTGCAGCCCAAGGAGGTTACCAAACTGCATTCAGATGATTGCATTCACTCTGCTCCCCACGTGCACCCACGCACGCGCAAACACCAGACATGTTAATATACACACTATTATCCAGAAATATGTTATACCATTATACATTATGGATTATGTGCTTGTGTCACGCTGCATTTTCATTTCTCTGCAAGTGTTGCCATCAGGTCAGCCCCCCTCAAGCTTCCGAATGTGCTTCACCTCATGAATATGCAAACAGCCCCTGGCCTATCACAACGCACGACCGCACACCTCACGGTGACTCACCACCAGAGAACAGGAGCACGCGCACGCGCACGCGCACACACACACACACAGCATGTAGCTTTTTAGGGCAAATACTACTAACTTGCGTGCTTTCCAGCTAGGTATTGATGAAAGCACAACCCACATCAAAAAGGATTTTGAGGCTTACCCCCACACTGCCCTTTTGTCTCAACTTTAGACACACATGAACACACACACCCACTCACACACACACACACATCCCCCCCACACACAGACGCACAAACACACTCTCCCCTCGGGGCACAGTCACAGCCCTAATGGAAGGGACCCTGCCACAATAACCTTTCTCTCAGTTCTGTCCATGAACCCTTAATGGAGGGCCCAATGTCCCCTTTACACCAATACTTCATACCAGCACTCACTGCTCTTCTCCTTCACCCTCCTCCTCCTTCACCTTCCTCTTCTCCTCCTCCTTCACCCTCCTCTTCTCCTCCTCCTCCTCCTTCACCTTCCTCTTCTCCTCCTCCTCCTCCTTCACCCTCCTCTTCTCCTCCTCCTTCACCTTCCTCTTCTCCTCCTCCTCCTCCTTCACCCTCCTCCTCTTCTCCTCCTTCACCCTCCTCCTCTCCTCCTCCTCCTTCACCCTCCTCTTCTCCTTCTCCTCCTCGTTCACCCTCCTCCTCTTCTCCTCCTCCTCCTCCTTCACACTCCTCCTCTCCTCCTCCTTCAACTTCCTCCTCTTCTCCTCCTCCACCGGGATGCTAAAAAGCTCTTGTTTTCCTCCTTTTTTACCATGTTGCTAGCAAGCGCCACGCTAAAGAGCCTTTTGGTATACACTCATTGGGCCGTTTACTGTTATGCTGGGCCGTTTAAATGGTTCTCTCTGGTGGTGGTGGACCACTGATGCTATGTGTGTGCGTGCCTGTGTTTGTGTGTGCGGGTACCTGGACTTTGTAGTTCCATCAATGTTGTTGTGGAATACTTGGCTAAGATATTTTTAAGTGTGACTAAAGGTTCTCCCTCAGGAGTTAGGCTAGGCTGGCAGCCAAGCACAAACACACACACACACACAGATGACACCGATGTGTCACACTTCTTGCAGCTCGTGCAGAGGCTATCACTGACACTGACTGTGTTCACGCCTCGTGCGTTTCAGACCTCGAGGAATCCATGCGGTGGAGTGTGACGCTAAATATTCAGGCCAATATGGCCCCTCGCTCGCTCTGTGTCTGTGTGTGTTGGCCATTTATTCCCCTCCGCGTCAGGAGGAGAGGCCAAACATACCGTGAAATAGTGCCAGCCAAGAGAGAGCTACCCAGGCCTCTTGGCTGTGTGTGTCTTCACACTTCCTGAATCCTAAACAAGGATTTATTTCTAGATAAGGCACCAAGCAGGTAGAGGGGCGGTTTGTATACCTATAAGCCCAAGCCACCACATGTTCCTTACTCGAAATTGATGAGATTTTCAAGTGCGATTCTTAAAGTACAATTGAAAGTCATGGGGTGTAAGATAACGCATGCTGCCCTCGCGGTGAAATGGAGAGTAAGTGGTAGCCAGTTTGGTGGCATTAACGGTAGACCTATTGATAATTTATCTTCCCTTGAAGAAAAATGGAACAGGAATTTCACTGCAGAAATGGCAACCTTATGTTGTGAATTGCTCTTCGGGGTCGATTTTGTTTCACCACCAGTTTCCACACACAATGGCTTACACAGGATGCTCGATTGTACTTGCTACAGTCTCGACTTTACATTCGCCTCCTAAACATTTCTTTATTTACATTCTAATAAGTTAGTTGGGAAAACAATCTAACATCCGAGTCATTGTAAAAGCGCTTCTCAATTGGGTCTGCGACTGTGTTTTTGAAGGTGTGTAGGTATCGAGCGGGCAGAGACCTGTCGATAGCCTTTTAAAACAATGAGCTTCCTTATCAGACAGTGCGGCTCCCTAGGGAGTGCTAATGCTAATGCGGATGCTAAGCTGTGATCAGTGAGAGGCTAATGAGAGTCACCATGAAGAGAGATGCTAACACTAGCTCGATGAAGCTACTGCTCGGAGGACTGATTTTTCACCTGCACTTGTGCGTCTTCCTTTTGATTTCTTTTCATCTCCTGAACACAAACCAAGGTCTCACCTTTCAAACTGCCATTTGTTTATCGAATGAATACACACCCTCGTATCTCCCTGCAACTCCCTTAAGATGTCATTAAAGAGACATCGCCAATGTTTTAACGACTCTGCCAGTGAGCCAGCCAATGAGATCGCGGGGTGATTTGATTCTCCATTTTACAAGATGACATCACGCTCATTAGTGCTCTTCGGGAGCCAATCATGCTAACGTTGTCCAGGCCATCAACGCCGACACGGTGATCCATCACGACCCAAGGACGCAAAATTGTCACTCAACAATGCCCTTATCTGTCACCGGGCAGATAACTCCCCAGCTAGGTGAAAGTGAGTTCCCATTGGCTGCTCTGTGGATAAGAAGCCAATGACCTTCGGCTGACAGTTTTGAGGAGGACTTCATCTGATGTAATTGCCTGTCAGTTGATCCGACGTGCTGTGTGACTGAGTGGCAGGCTCAGCGCTGGTGATTACCATGCCAGTCGGAGGGGCCTACTGAGGGGCATGATGGGAAGAAGAGGGAGAGAAGAACGACCTTTGACCTTGGAAGCTAGGAGCTCAAAGGAAGTGTCTTTTTTGCAACGTCCTCTATACTTTTTCCACTTCGCAGTGGTCTTGTTACCATTCACAGCTTCATTTTGGTGAACGAACGCGCAGGGATAAAATAATAGGACTTCATCTGTGTGTGACCTTGAGATGCCAAGTCAACAACCCTGGCATAATCCCTGCGTGCAGCACAGCAAACCCACACACCTCTCTCTCTCTCTCTCTCTCTCTCTC
Source organism: Hypomesus nipponensis (assembly GCF_054491055.1). Classification (NCBI taxonomy): domain Eukaryota; kingdom Metazoa; phylum Chordata; class Actinopteri; order Osmeriformes; family Osmeridae; genus Hypomesus; species Hypomesus nipponensis. The sequence goes on along the minus strand of NC_140381.1, from coordinate 7,064,701 downwards.
TCTCGCTCACTTTCTGTCTGCACACACATAAACTCTCTAATTCACTAAGTGATGGAAGGAAAGCGATGGTCGTGTGTAATTGCTTCCCCCCGAGAGAAAGCAAGAGAGCGTGGGAATGTCAACATAATTAGTTCCCCTTTCTGACTCCTTTTTATGACTCAGACCGTGGTGACATTCTCCTGCACATATCATACCAGGAGATAGGAGAACCGCACACTGTGGTGTGAGGCCTTCAGGAAGGGTGTTGGCAGCATGTCTTTCAACACTGGGCTTGCCCAAATCATTGACTCACTCTAGTCACACACAGAAAAACATTTCTATCTATCTACCTATACCTACCGTACTCATAGTAATCTACTATTCACTAATCTAATATTCATAGTAATCTACCTATCTAGTTATTCACCACCCTCCTCCTCCTCCTCTCTCTTTCTCTCTCCCCTCAGTTCTGGGTGGTGTGGAGTCCAGGGGTGTCCTCAGGAAGATCAGTGACATGCTGGAGGTGATCCTCAAGAGGATGGACAGTCTGTCGAAGCTGGACAACGCCACCAGCAGTGACACCCGCCGCCTGGATGAGCTCAGCTCGGTCATCAACAGGTACGGTCTGGATAGATCCTGCTGTTGGTACGGTCTGGATAGATCCTGCTGTTGGTACGGTCTGGATAGATCCTGCTGTTGGTACGGTCTGGATAGATCCTGCTGTTGGTACGGTCTGGATAGATCCTGCTGTTGGTACGGTCTGGATAGATCCTGCTGTTGGTACGGTCTGGATAGATCCTGCTGTTGGTACGGTCTGGATAGATCCTGCTGTTGGTACGGTCTGGATAGATCCTGCTGTTGGTACGGTCTGGATAGATCCTGCTGTTGGTACGGTCTGGATAGATCCTGCTGTTGGTACGGTCTGGATAGATCCTGCTGTTGGTACGGTCTGGATAGATCCTGCTGTTGGTACGGTCTGGATTGGATTTAGTCATTTAGCAGATGCTCTTATCCAGAGCGACTTACTTACTTACAGTAAGTACAGGGCCATTGGACTGGGGAATTGAACTGGCGACCTTCTGATTACTAGCCCGACTCCCTCACCGTTCAGCCACCTGACTCCCTGCTGTTTCTCACATCTGGAAGGTTGGAGGTAGACTTGTAGGTTTAGGAGTGCGGAGATGTCCCTACTGATGCCGAGAGACCATTGAAACGTCTCCACCAGTAAATACTGTAGCCAAAGGGCAGGGAAAGTGCTAGCGCATAGGATGATCTCAACTTTTTGTACCCCTCCAATTTTTGGTAGGTTTCTGTAGGGTGAACAAGGAGTTAGTACTGTCTGAACAAGAGATGCGCTCCAGGATGAAGTTCTCTCTTTTCTGCGTTCGCACTCTTCGACAAAAAAAAAATTCCCTCCTCAACTCAGAATCTCTAGAATCAGTCCTCGTTAAACGATGAGAGCTGTTCTCAGGTTCCCCTCTGCATGGGGAACTGTGAGCGGAAGGTGTGATTAATAGGGTCTGGCACGGGTGTTAAGTAGAATCAGTGTCTCTTCTAACCATTCTGCTCCACAGTGGTAATATTCTCTGATACCTAGTTTCAACTCTGTAACACTGCCAGTAGCCCGGTCAGTCGAATAGAGGTTTCCAGAAGCTCCACATTCACATAAACGGATCGTATAGACAGCTGTATGAGTTGAATCGTGTATTGTGTGAGGATTCTTTGTGCTGTAAATGGTACAGTGGAGGATCAGGGATTCGAAGAAAAGTAGCATTCTGTAGATTATGTCACGCGCACACACACACGTCTACTTTCGTCTTGAGAAGTGTGTGCTTCAGAGTAGAGTTACTGGGTTCCCTAAGGTGACCTGACTTAGGACCTGGGAACAGGACCAAATCATAGCACCCTGACCAAGCACCCCCCCTCAACAATTATTGGCCCCGTTACACACGGGCATACACACACAGCCGCACACAGAACCACACACACACACACACACACGCAGTGTGACCGCTGCAGTATACGCCATGTCTTTCTCCGCTCCAGTGATTATGAGTTTCATTCCATCATCACTCCATCACTCCTTCTGCCCTCCCTACCTCTCCGCTTTCCCCCTCCTCCCTTTCGTCCTTCCCTCGCTTTCACACTAGAGGTGCGAGAGCAATGTGGCGGGGGGGGGGGGGGGGGGGACTCAATGGGATTTTCCCTAGAGGTTACTGAGGGGGAGGGGGATAACAGATAGACGGCCCTGGCAAAAGTTGTACACGCACACACAAACACACACACACACGGACGGGCGCTCATCTTTGCGTGAGCTTCATTTCGGCTGACATACCACCGTGTAGGAGCGAACAGAGCGCCATGTCTGAGGCCCCAGCCTGCGATTCGCCCACAGGGCAGGCACTCGTTAGTGAAGGAGCAGAAAGAAATAACAAGAAAGGGAGCGGGGATGGAGAGAGAGAGAGCGAGGGAAGGAGAGAGAGAGAGCGAGGGAAGGAGAGAGAGAGAGAGAGCGAGGAACAGAAGAGAAAAGGAGACTTGCACTCTTATTCAGTGTCTCAGTCGAAGAGGGCAAATCGGCCCTCTGGTCTTTGTTCGCTCCCACAGTCTACTTTTCTTCAGCCTCTTCCTATAACTGTCTCCCAAAGCATGCACCAACCCACATTACCCAGGAGAAACTAGGGGGGACATTTTGTTTCATAACACCCCCACTCCAGTTGACCCCCCCCACCCCCCCCCCATCCCAACAAACTAGAGCAGGATCTTTCCGGTTCATTATCTTTCTCAACATAGCGAAGACAACTGGCACCCTAAATGGAAGGTACACAACGAACGGTGGAGGAACAAGAGACACAAGAGGTGGGACTTTCACCCGTGAATGATTCTAGAAGCTTGTGGTGTGGCGTTACCCGCTGTGGAGTGATATGAAATGGGGAGTGACAGGAGCAAGCGCGGTGAAGCGAAGTGTGAGGGGTTTGTTTTGTTTCTCTCCCAGAGTGCAGACGTGTCCCCACATACTGGTGGCGGTGTCACATGTCTGTTCTTGGCCCTGAGAGCAAGAGCTGATGGGACACGGTGATCGCCACCCAGCAAACCTCATGAGAACACGCTCATTAGAGAGAGAGAGAGAGAGAGAGAGAGAGAGAGAGGGAGAGAGAGAGAGAGAGAGAGAGAGAGAGAGAGAGAGAGAGAGAGAGAGAGAGAGAGAGAGAGAGAGAGAGAGAGAGAGAGAGAGAGAGAGAGAGAGAGAGAGAGAGAGAGAGAGAGAGAGAGAGAGAGAGAGAGAGAGAGAGAGAGAGAGAGAGAGAGAGAGAGAGAGAGAGAGAGAGAGACACACACACACAGAGAGAGACACACACACACAGAGAGAGACACACACACACAGAGAGAGACACACACACACAGAGAGAGACACACACACACAGAGAGAGACACACACACACAGAGAGAGACACACACACACAGAGAGAGACACACACACAGAGAGAGACACACACACAGAGAGACACACACACACAGAGAGACACACACACACAGAGAGACACACACACACAGAGAGACACACACACAGAGACCACAGTGAACGAAGGAGAGCACAGACTCATCCATCTGTCTGTCTCCTTATCAACTCCCCCTCTCTCTTTTTCCTTTCTCCTACTCCCCCCCCCCCCCCCTCCCACCTCCCCCTTGTTTTATTTTCTCTCTATTGATTTCTTCGGTCATTATTTCTCCCGTGCTCTCTCTCTCTCCTCAACCTCGCTCGCGACTCTGTCTGATTTCACTCATTTGCAGAGGAAAGCATCTGTCTCTGTTCATCGCGTGGAGAAAGACTCATCCTGGAGAGGCGGCGACGGGGGCCATCAAATATGTATATTGTTGTAGTCGTCTTTGATCGCGATTATCATTTAATGCTACAGTTCTACAGTTTTGTTCGCCCTCCTCAGAAGCCTGGCGATGTCGGCGGCTTGCCTCTCTGCAGGCGGAGCCTCCTGGTTCGGTCTTTCTTTTCATCTGTGTCTCTCCTTTCAGTGTGTCTTTGTCTCTCCCGCCCCTTCTCTCCCCATGAGTGTTTCTCCCTACCCTCTTTCCTTCACTCCCTTCCCCTTGCTCAGTGCTCCTTGGCTTCCCTTTTGTTATTCCCTCCTACTCTCCTTTGGCTCTCTCTTCCTCCCCTTCCCTTGTCTTTCGCTCCTTCTCGCGGTCTTTCTCCGGAGATGGCCTCGTTGGGACGGGAGATGGATTTTTGGCTAAGCAGGGCACATCTCTTCCAGGGTATGTCAGCCAGTCCCAAAGTCACACAGGCGCTATACTCGGAATCTAACTAGGGGATACACGGGCCACTTCCCAGGGGCCCCCCTAAGAAGGGTCATGACCCGACCAATGACAGTTCAGCTTTGTATGAGGTCACCAGAAAACTCAACTGGATCCGTTTACCACAGACTTGTGTCTCCTTGTGTTGAAGTGATGTCTTCTTGAGTATCTTCCTGGAATTGATCATTTGCCCATTTTAAAAAGTCACTGTCTTTTTTTTCATCTGTGAATGTAATCTGCCATGCTGGAAATGTAAAAAAAAAAAAAAAAAAAAAAAAAATCTCAGTTTTTCCACCTACAAAACATCCAAGTCATAGATTAGTTTGCACTTGTAGTTTGTGTTTGACAGATGATTATGAAAAGCTCATTATTCTTCATTAGATTTTGTTTAAATACCCCCCCCCCACACACACACACACACACACACATACACACCATCCTCCGGAGACTCACCCTGTAGTTCTCATCAAGACTGGACAGATAGTCAATGAAGCAGCTTTGCAATCCATTTGTTCCTCATTCAGGCAAACGTGCTAGCGGTCCCTAACAAGTTTTTAGAGAGAAGAAGGGGCTGTTAGCTTTCTGTGGCTAATCTTTCACATTAGCAAGGGTTAACGGCTGTTTGCCGATGAGGCAAAACAGCCAGATGTGCAAACACGCACATGTAGATGCACGCTTGCTTGTACATGCAAATAAACACAAACACACAAAAACACACAAAGACACACAAAGACACACTTTAACAGGACAGCCAGTCCACTTACTGAAACTATTGCTCGTCCCGGTCTGCAGTATCTACTCTTGTCAATTACACGGTGCATCTCTTATCTTCTTTCTTACTCTGTCTCTCTCTGTCTTTTATTTCTCTCTCCCTCTCCCGTTGTTCTGTAAAAGAATACTACCCTCAGAGCACGCAGTTGAAGCCTTGTTCTGTCTGGTATTGTTACTCGGGCAACTCTCTCTTATCCCGCCGAGGAAATTGTGCTGGCAATGTCGGCCTCTTTCCATTTCACGCTCCAACCAAGTGCTGCACAATTAGCATTTCTGCAGCCAGTTAGCATTGCTTTACATCTGTTCAGAGAAAGAGAGAGGGAGAAAGGGAGAGGGAGAGATAAAGAGAAAGAGAGAGAGAAAGAGAGAGGGTATAATTGTCTGGAGGGAAGGGGAGGGTGGGAGGATGGAGTGAGACAGAAGAGGAAATCTCAAAAAGAGTTGCGTCGAAACGGAGACAGGACGCGAGAGGAAGGAACAAGAAAGCAGAGAAGAGTTTAATAAGTACAGGTTTGTTATTCACTTTGAATTCCGTGAGAGCAGATGAAGCCGCAAAGCTTTCGACAGATTGTAACTGGGAAGGTTAGCTGGGGTGACTCACCAATTCTCCCTCTCAAACTCGGTTCCTTTCATGTCAGCTTACAGAAAGCTGATCAAAGTGCAAAATCATAGGCTGTCTCACTGTTCCTTTTGTTTGTGTGTGTGTGTGCGTGCGCGCGTGTGTGTGTGTGTGTAGGTTCCAGCCGGCAAGCCTGGTGGAGAGGATCCAAGCCATCGCTCAGAACGTGTCCAACATGGCTGTCAGAGTGGAGCAGATCCTTCAGAACAGCATGGCAGTCAGCAGAGGTACTCATCACCAGCCTCATTAGGCTTTGAGAACCTGTTAGAAAAGCAAAACAAAAGAACAGGCCAACCTAACCTAGTTTAGGTGCAGAGGGCTGTCGGCCAGCCAAATGATCCATCCTGTGGTTATAGCTGCAGCTTTATAAACACACAAATCTAAATATATTTTTGCCATAGCCATAAAGACAGAAAGCGCTAAAAGGGAAAACTGCATACCATGCTAAATAGGCCTAGGTGCCACTTTCACAGCGCTGATGGATGTAGAAATTGAGTCCATTTGATAAAAGTATGACCAGAGCTTTGTGGGGGGAAACGACTGAATATGAATTATGAATGGGAGATCTATCGTGCTAAACAAATGAAGCACGGCGTCATCACGCGGGCAGAACACCCTGGGATTTTAGAGCAGTTCGTTTTCATCCCTCCTTTCTCCTTTTATTGCTTCCCACCAATGTTGTTGATTTCTATAGTGGTCCATCGTTGGCTTTTTTTAATCAAATCATAAATAATTTCACGAGCTCCTGCCCGCAGCCACACATAGGCGAATATCAAGGGAGCGTTCTCCTTTATCAACCTCTCGCTCTCTTTCCTTTCTCTCCTTCATCCCACTCCCTCCCAAGTAATTACTGTTATGAAAAGAAATTAGTGTTGTTATCTCTCTTTGTTTTCTTGTTGGGACTCGAGGGCAACAACACACCAAGCTTCGAATTCACTGCTTTTATTTATTTATTAATTTTTTAATCACATATGAAGTGAATGAAAGAACGCTGTTGGACTTTATTAGGCTCGTTGTCGGGGCTCGAGCGGATGATGATTAATGTCTCGGAGAGACTGTCGAGAACGTGACGGGAATATCCCGCCCCTTCCGCCACGGTGGGCTTTTCATGCACTCGGTCTCGCCAGGGGAATTTGAGGTTTTATCTGTTTAGCCCCTCCACACTTTTAATTGTCTCTTAGTCTGCGGCAGCATTATTGGAGGCTAATCATATTGCGGACAGGGTAATTTTTGGGGTGGCGGATGGTTTTTTGGGGTTTTTTTGCGCACAGAGTAACCCCAGGGTGGAAGAAGATGAAGAGAACATTGTCTTCCACTAAGCAAATGGAAATAACCGGTTATAGACATGTAATTTGTTGATCCAGTAAGAGGGATGACAAGCGACAGAGGCTGCCAGACGAAGAAGAGAGAGAGAAAGAGAAAGAGAAAAGAAAGAGAGCGAAAGAGAGGGTCTCATCAATCTAACTTCCCCCTCCATATAAGGACAGAAGTTGAACTCGATTCACTCTGACGGATTCAAAGCTTGAGGGAGGCAGTTCACCAACTCAATGGAGCAATTAATGCTGTGAGTGGAGGCTGAACAAACGGCGACTGGACACTTTTTCCTCTGTTACCTTGGGGACAGTGATGCAGTGAAGGGTGTGTGTGTCTGTGTGTTTTGTTATTATTGCCTGCATGCCCCGTAAACATAGTGCTTCAGAGCAGGCTGGTGACTGCAGCTTATAGTCCACTGTGCCTCAAACCCCGGAGCAGGGATCGACGGTGTCATTCAACAACCACATCGTCTTTGACCTTCCACAATGTGTACGTGTGTGTCTTTGTCCGGTCTAGCGGTGCGAGATGGGACAGCAGGCCAGTGTGAGGTGCCCAGGGACCCCCGCTACCCAGACTGCCCTGGCAAAGTAGACGTGAGTTTGGATGTTTTCGAGTTCATTTCTGGTTGTCGCCCAACGCTACGTGAACACTTTCACGATCCGCATGCTTACCCTTCCTTCCTCGCCTCGAACCTCCTACGATCTTCATCTCCTGTGTATGTAACGGGTATGCAACGGACGTGGTCTTGCAAGCTCTGTCAGAGGTATCTGGCCAATGTTCACCCCCACGGGGAGTGGAACCTGCCACCTCTCGACTTCCAAGCGCAGCCACTACCAACTACGCCAAAGAAAAGCTAGCTATCCGTTGACGCGGGTGGCCCATTACATACCTGACGAGTGACTTTCACCAGATCACACCGGTTACATGTACTTGTCTTCCCTTTCTGTGTGTGTGTGTTCTTCTTCCTCCAGTGGATGCGCGCCCGCTGGACATCCGACCCCTGTTATGCCTTCTATGGCGTGGACGGCTCCGACTGCTCCTTCCTGGTCTACCTGAGCGAGGTGGAGTGGTTCTGCCCCCCGCAGGCCTGGAGGAACAACAGCAGCCCCCCTACACCTCACACACACACACAAAGGAGCAAGACAGCCAAAAGACAGGTGAGGGAGACACACACACACACACACACACACAGGAACAAGAAAGGCAAAAAGCAAGACACACACAAGACACACTTCAACAGAATCCACGAACTTCATCAAACGCAACCAAAAGTTGTGTTCTCAAACCGTGCGCACACACACACACACACATATGCTCTCCCTGGAAGTCTGCGATGCTATTTGTAGAACCGCGCTCAGGGCTGAGTCAGTGTGTGCTCTGATTCTGAAAACAGCGCCCACACCAACACAGCCATGAACCAGAAACAAGTGTAGTGCACACACAAAGGCACCAGGTTCTACATCACAACAAGACCATGCATCCGGTTTCATCCGGTTTCTGATTGAACAGCTTATTAGAGGCTGACAAGGGGCTCACGTACTCCATAGTAGAGCCAGATTTAATATAGCTGGGTCAGCACTTTAAGGTTGGATTTGTTATTGAAGAGTCTGTCAGCCCTGTGTGTGTGTCTGTGTGTGTGTTTATTGATTCAGGACTCATAGCAAGCTCTTTGTGTATTTGACCATATACAATATCCAGTATGCCTACTGGAAACTAAGCTTTGCTTGGATCCCAGTGCACACGCATACACACATTTGTCTGAGCCATTCAGCCTTTGCTGTGTGTTTCTGTTTCACTCCGCCCATGTGTGCGTGCGGTTGTGTGCGTGTGGGTAGGTCGTCAGGTCACGTGTGTCCGATATCATCTTCTACTCACGACATCCCACGCCGACCTCTCTCCCTCCGGCCTCTCTCCCTCCACCCACTCTCTCCCTCCACCCACTCTCTGCCTCCCAAATGATCTGTCTCTCAGTCATCTCTCCCTTCAACATCAAGTTAAACTCACCAAACTGGACTTGACATGACTTAATGTACATGTGCAGGCTATGCCCAGATTGAGTTTTATATCACGTCTTGTCGTGGAACAAAACTCTCTCTCTCTCTCTCGTTCACTCTCTCTCGCCCCCCTCTTCATCTGTCTTTGTCTCACATCGCAGATGATGTAACTCTAATACATTATTGACCGGTGCCCCCCCCCCCCCCCCCCCATTCCCCGGATCCCCCAGGCCGCGTTCCGCACGGACCTCTCCTCCCTGCTCGACCAGGTGGGCGCCGGCAAGGAGTCTCTCAGCTTCATGAAGAGACGCATCCGCCGCCTGGCAGCCCAGTGGGCCACGGCTGCCCAGCGCCTGGACGGCAAGCTGCGCCAGCGCTGGAGGGAGCAGAAGAAGGTGAGGGGGGGAGAGGAGAGGAGAGGAGGAAGGGATAGAGGTCGGGGGGTGGGAAGGGAGAGAAGAGTGGGCTGAGAGAGGGAGAGAGAGGGGCGCGTGAGTGAGGAATGGAAAGGATTGGGGTCGAGAACGGCGATGGGGAGCCCCCCGTACATGAGAAGTTAAAAGATCCTCGATCTGCCCCCTTGCTTTTGGCCTTGGCTTCGAAGAAGAAAGTCAATCCTCGTAATCCCAGCTCTACATATTTGCTTCTCTTAGCCCCGTCTCTCTTCAACAACATCGGTTAAACAGCCCCAGATTTAAGGCCTCCTTCACACATGATGGATGCACCGTCTGAATTGGAGACCAAATGGATTCCTTCTCTATCTCCACAGCAGATGTTGACCATTTTTTAGACTTTGCTGCGGCTGTCTAAACCTGTTTATCACCGGTAATTAGGAGATTGGACAGAGAAAAGCACAGTCTGTGCTGTGTGTGTGTGTGTGTGCGAATGAGTGAGAGAGATAAAGTGAGAGAGTAAAAGAGAGAGAGAGAGAAAGAGAGAGAGAGGCTGTGTGTGTGTGTGTGTGTGTGATTGAGAGAGAAAGGGAGAGAATATTAGTGCGAGATACAGACTGTGTGTATGCGTGTGTGTGTGTGTGCGTGTGCATGTGTTTAAGCAAATCAAGAGCTTTGGTGTGGGTGTGAGAATATGTGTGTCATTGTGGAGACGTGAGCTTGCCTCCGTGACTCAGCATGTTTAAGCTAGTTCTGAATCGTTGCACTGTAGATGCCAGCACGGTGTTCCTACAGTAGCCACGTAGCCATCTCAGATTTCAAGGCTGTTAGCTAATTTCGCTAATATGCTGAAAATGGGAACCCTGATAGTTGACGAAGCGAATCATTCATATGCCCCTCAGTCACCTCTCCTTGGTTGTGCAAACAAGGCTGGAAGCGGCGCAGAGAAATGTCGCTGACACCCTGTCTACACTGAGCGAGAGCAAGCAGGGTTTTGTCAGTGAAACCGAGCTCATGCATGTGTGCCCACATGCACGCCATCGTCGCCCCAGTGTTCAGCCCTGGTCTCTTGCCGTTTTTCGATTCAGGGTTTGAGGGTGATTCAATTCCCTTGTTTGGGTCGGGTTTTATTCGTAGTGTTATGTTGCCAGAATAGAAATAACTCAGGAGAGATTCAGAGAGAGAGAGAGAGAGAGCTTCTCTTTTAACTGCCAGCAGCTGGAATGGAAACAGGAAACAGTTCCCAGGAGAGGGTGGGATAGAGGAGCTGTGTGCGCGTGTGTGTGTTTGAAGGTAGAATGTACTGTATATTGCTTCACAAAGACTTTGAAAGTGTGCGCGTGTGTAGTGTGTGCGTGTTAGACAGAGAAAGAGGGAGAGCGAGACCAAAAGCGAAGAGTCATGCTGACTCCTGCTGTTATGAACCTCTAGGCAGCCTAGTCAGGGAAATTCATGCGAGTCAACATCCATGTAAAAAAAAAAAAAAAAAGTAAAAAAGTATTTGTATAGCCCTTTTTACAAGCCATGTCACAGAGGACTTCACATACGCCCATAGAAGTGCCCCTCAGCCAACCCAAACCCTCAAGGAAGACAAGGTAAAACTCCCAGGAAAAACTCACTGGAGGAGACTAAATTGAAGAAACTTTGGGAGGAGCAATTGAGTGAGGGATCCCCTCCAAACAGAGACGGTTGGTAAAAAGAGAGGTGCAGAACACAGGCTTAACATAGTCATACAGCAGGGAAGTCTCAATGGATGTTGAGACACCAAAATCCAGTGTTCAACTTGGGTCAGAGTTGGTAAATGTCAGTTTAAGCTGAGGTAGCCACAGGGCTGGGGGACTGTGATCGGTGCAGCATCACAGGAAGGAGGATGAGGAAAGGGACCGGGAACTGGCTGTCGTCCGTCAGGGACACCGATGTCCACTTGGCGACTAGATCCAGCTTTGGCAGACTGTCACAGTCGACGTCCACTGGCGATCAGGTCCAGTGTTGACAGACCCACGACCAGGCAGATGCTGACAGCTCAAACCCCCCACACCACAGGGAGGTGTGGAGGGGGGACAGAGAGGAGAGCAGGGATTAGAGAATGCCAGTAGCAGCCAACAGCTACAGTCATGTTAGAACGAGGTGCCCACCGGTCAAGTGTGGACTGGTGCAGCAATGAAGCAGACCAGGAAGTGTATTTGATGCAGCCCTAGACATGTTGTAAGGCAGCTTGTGTTTCAGAGACTGACCGTCAGTTTAATGCCCGTTTGATCTCTGCTGAATATCAAGTACTTCTCTATTTACTACCCCGGATCTCTAAAGATGTTAAAAGTGCTCAAAGTGATATTATCCCTCTTTCTAAGATACTTAACCGTAAGTGGCTAGCTTTCTCACAGTCTCGGAACACTGTACCCAGAAATCGAAAGCGAGCATTTCTGCATGTGGGAAACCCAAATATAAATCCTTTTGCTTTCGTGTAACCCCTATACCACGAGGAAGGGTGTGTCGTTTCAAAAGGGGAACCTTCAGAGAGAGGCAGCTTCTTCTAAGCCCGTGTCCTTCAGAGAGCAGATTGACAGGGAGATGATTAAGCGGGGGTTAGAATGCAGAAGCGACGGGAGTGGACGAGGGAACCAGGCAGCTACTCTAGTTGGCAGTGCCAGCTTGTGTGCCACCCCCCGCCCTCTCCCCGACATCTGTGCCCTTCGTAACGGCTGGTGGAGGGGCAGCGCGAGGGCAGGCGAGGCCCCGAGTGTGACAGATGCCTCTGAACTCACACACACAGACACCCGCGCGCGTGTAGGACACGCGCACACGCACTAACTCATACGGGATATCTATGTTACACTCTCGTGTTCTCCCCGACTCGACTTTGCAACACACGACACACACGCCTACACACACACAGCAAGGTCGCCGACTGTCAGCGATATACATCGTCCCTGCATCATGACTGGTACACAGTGCTCTCCCTACTCTCTCCTCTCTGCAGTGTGAGACATGACTTATCTCCCTCACACAGTGTCTGCGCTTGGCTCCACTCCACTGATCTGAGAGTGTGTGTGTGTGTGTTTACTTCAGAGTGCATAAATCTGTCTTTGTGTGTTTGTTTGTATATGTTGTCTGTATTTGTTGTCTGTCTTTCTTGTGTCTGCTTGTGTACTTGTGCGTTTGGTTCATGTGTGTGCTAGTTTGTGTGTGTGTGTGTGTGTGTGTGTGAGAGAGAGGGAGATAAAGAAAGAGAGAGAGCGATACAACCAGAATCGACCCTTCATTTCCATGACTACTGTACAACACAAGGACACCGTGAGGGAACAATTGCAGACTTGAAAGCCCGACTTGAAAGGAAAACAACAACAAGTTGATGGAAAGTGTAGGAGTGAATACTAAAGTGGAACTTTGCACAGGTGTGATTGATGGAGGTTTTTTTCCCTCCGGCTTTGATTTAGAAAATGAATTCTTAGGCTTACCTGTGACCCAACGTTGATTAACAGTAGGGAGAGATTTTGTTCCTATTTGATTCACAGGGCTCCAACGAAGCTTAGACACACATGGACACCCGTACACACGTAAACCGCTGAGCAGACACACACATTCACACACCATCTGGGAGTTTTAGAAGAGCAGAGTAAAGAGAAATCTAATTTCTCAATCTCACATTACAAGAAGGACTACATCAAGGTTAGAGTTTCAGCATAATCTCAGTGTAGCATGGAACTCAATTAAAACTTTAGTAGAAGTGAATTAGCTTAAGCAAAAGAAGATTAATATCCACCATTAGCACAAAGCAGAAGTCATGTACCACTCCAGAGCTTGAGTGTGGTTGCCAGGTTCCAAAATCCTCCAACCTCAATGTGCATTAGTGTGTGGTTACCAGTTTGCAAAATACCTCTTTGAGTGACTCAATCTTAGTGTGTGGTTGCCAGCATGTGAAATTCCTCTTTTTTTCTCCCGTTAGTGCGTTGTTGCCAGGTTGGCGTGATATCCCCCCGGCCAAAGAGCTGGATGCTCTCATTGGCCCTCGATTTCTCTCCGTTTGCCATCTGCCACCCAAACTGTAATTAAATTTCACTTAAAACATTTTTGAGGCAGAAGTTATTAGAGCAAGCTTATTAAATCATGGGAAGGATTTTTCAGGCTTGTCAAATTTCCAGACTTATGGAGTTTCCCTTTCTCTAGTGCTGAGTTAGAATCTTCCAATACACATCTATCAATACACTCTCATACAAACGCCTCCAGGCCCAACAAATGATTTAAGAAAACTAGCCAGAGCCAGTTTGGAAGTTTTCAAGTTGTTGGAAGTTGGAGTTATTTCCATTCTGGTTTCATCCCGACATGGCTTTATCTGTGAATCTGTTATTTTGTCTCCTTCAATGTAATCTGTCTTCAGATGACTATGTGAATGCGCGTGTGCGTGAATTTGCTTGTGTCTGTTCAGTGTGTGTGTGTGTGTGTGTATGCCAGCCGCTGACAAATTGACTTTTAGCACATGATTACCCAGTGACTCAGGCATCCCTCGGAGAGATGGAGAGAGAGAGAGAGAAAGTAGAAGGGGAAGAGAGGGAGAAGAAGGAGGTGAAAATCCACCTCCAGGAACCTAATGAGCCGCACCCCGCTGAGTGGTGAAAGGCTTTTAATCACTTCCGGTAAATTTGACACACCACACACACACACACACACACAAGCACACACACACAAGCACACACAAACTCGCACACACCAACAACACTTGCCGTTCCCAACAAGAACCCACACTCATCCAATGCATGACAGACAGCCATATATACCCACACACACACATGCACAGCTGGCCCCCGTGCAAGGGAAAGTCATCCGCAATGCCCTCCCTTTTTCCTCAGAGCTGTGAGAGCCAGTCAAAGATCTGGGCGACGTTCGCCAGCGCCAGCAGCAGGAGAGTTCATGCTGTGTTAGCTAATCAGCCGATTACTCAACTGTCTAATAAACTATAAAAAAGGAACATGTGTTCATGTCTGATACAGGCAGAGCCAAGGCGCCGTACTGTAGCTGTTAAGTTGCTTGTTCGATTAACACGAAAGCTCTGTAGCAGACAATGGTGCATGTCGGTGTTTAGGTCCTCACCAGTGTAATTCGTCTCCGGTTCCACTGTGCTGTGCTCTGGACAGATTAGACGAAGGCATGTTTCAATGGTGAATGAGGACTCTTGTCTAATGACACTCAACAAACTGCTAAGCAGTGTCTGGACAGAAAACCCAGATCGCAGCAATCCCACGCTTCACATCTCTCGTTCTAAATAAAATACTTAAAGGTGACACAGGTTTTTTTTTTTTTAGTTCAGAAAAAAAAGAAGTAACAAATTGTTCACTGTAAACTTGCTGTGTCGGATAATGACGGCCTGAGAGCATTGTTCAGCATTAGAATTTCTTAGCAACACAGACATTTCATTGCCAGTGGAATCGTTAGGTTTTTTTTAATAGCCCCGGTATTTTTGAGCCAATTGTGTTCCAGCAATCCTCTTCCAGGGGTTTTCAGTAAGGCGGGCTTTCCGCCTTGGTTTCTGTTGTGAGCTGTCAATCAAACTCGAGCTTGAGGAAGCACAGAATTTCAGACAAGAATTGCTGGCGCTGTTTCTCTTTTTTTAAAGCAATTTCTAATATGACCTATTGCAGCTTTAATAACCGCTGTAAACAGTTAATAGTGACTTTGACATGGTGTCCCCAGATCCTGGTCCATGTGGGCTTCCTGACGGAGGAATCCGGGGACGTGTTCAGCCCCAAGGTTCTGAAGGGAGGTCCGCTGGGGGAGATGGTGCAGTGGGCCGACATCCTCACCACCCTGCACGTGCTGGGACACAACCTGAAGATCTCCATGTCCGTCAAGGAGCTCCAGGGGTGAGTAAAGCTAATGCTAACGCTGGGCGAAAATCGCACCCGACATCCTTGGTCAGAAAAGTCCTTTTATTAATCTCTCACACGCACGGACGGGTCACGCATTTGCGTCTGTGGGGTGAGCTCAGAGTGAACATGCAAAAGGCCCTGTAGATGGCCCATCTGGCCACTGACAGGCCGCAAGCAGGAATCAAACCCAGGATCTTGGCAGTGTGCAAGGTTGTGTATCACCCTGCCACAAAACCCCCTCCCAAAAAGCGCCGTGCTAGCGCTAACCATGACGGAAGAGCCTCAACAGAGCCGCGCTACGTGTTGATTGTGTAGCGAGGGTGATTCTGAAGGAGAGATTTATCCTGTGCGTCGTGTTTCTGGTTTCTCGTTGGTATAAACACCTTTGCCATTACACATCAGATCTCTTGTAACAAAAGCACTTAAGGATCAATAAACTGTGTTTTAGTGGGCTTGTTTCCTGCCTTGTATTGGTTAGCTGTTTACATAGTTCGACTTTACCTTACAGTGACTCATTGGTTAAAACTGGATTTAATGGTGGAAGGTTAGCATCCATTCTGACAGACCGGCTGTACTGTGTCTTATACACATTGACGCAGATTATATTGATCCTCTTCTCAGGCCACTAAATCCTTTAAGCAGTGTGTGATAGAAATCTCCAGGCTATGCCCATGTATAGACTGTACTCTCACTGAGCCCATACATCACTACCCTAATGCCTGCGCTCCTATTTAGTTATTTCGGGGGGCCATATTGATTCGGCATTGACCACCCACGGGCCACGCCCGTTTCCTGCCGTCGCTCCCACGCCGTGTCTCTTTCCTCATCCTCGCGTCAGCCAACCTCGTGTTTCTGCTGACGGATACAGACCCGACCCAGACGAGTGTAAATCTGTCCCCCCCCCCCCCCAGGGCCTGTGACGAGCGCCCCGCTTCCAAGCGGCAGGGTCAAGGGGCCGTGTAAATCACACGGGCCGTCTGGTTCACCGCTCAGCCTTGAGTTAGTCCTATCCTGTGGATATGAATGGAGAGATATGGGACCTGTGGGCGTCAGGGGGGGGGTTATGAAGAGGGGAAGGGTTTCTCTTTGTATTTTGTTGTTTGCGTTTTATTGTGGTCGTGCGAAGTGCATTCTGTCAGCTCTGTAACCAATGGGTTCTGTGTTTGCTAAGGCGTGGTTGCCATGGCAGGGACCCCAGCTTGTCGCAGATCTAGATGACAAGAGGCTGGACAGTACATTCTAAAACTGGTCGTTCCCATCCTTGATTGTGATTGGCTATATCGCGTTCCATGCCGTTGTAAAATCCAGCATAACCTCACAGGTTGTCCTCATAACATTCTTTAACATTCCATATTACTGCGCATCTAATATTTCAACCTGAAAAAGACGGCAAAGATGTCCATCTGGCTTTTGCGTGGCAACGATTTATGTAGGAACTATACTTTGTAGTAGCGGAAGAATGACAGTTTATTATTAAACTATTTAGTTTCTAATTGTTTTTATTGATGTAACCATATCAAACCAACGCGCAGTCCGCGACAGTTTTAGAAAAGCAATAAGCCCCGCGAGTCCGCTGATTTTAGAACAGGTAAGGAGGTTTTCGGCACTCCGCTTCACGTCGTGCCTAACAACTCCCCTTACCTGTTCTAAAATCAGCGTAAACCACGGCGTCTTGGGGCTTATTGCTTAAGTATACAGTATATCTCATTTAAAAAAAATGTGGCATCACTGACAACCTAAACATGAGATGGTGAAACAATCCTGACAGTTTAAATAATAAACACAGCTTTTATCTTTCCCTATCTTCATCTTTCCTCACTCTCTTTCTCTTTCTCCATCTCTATCATTACATCCTTTTGCATCTCTGGCCTCAGTTTATGTCCCTGCACAAAAGCCATGTAAGAAAACCCACTTTTTGAACTCTTGATTCTTATTCAAGCTTTAATGGGCCCTGGCTTCTATAAGGCAAATAACATTGAAATTGTCAGTGTTAAATTCCAACCAATTTGACCGTAATTGTTATGAGACTATAATGACATATTTCTCTCTTTTTTTTATTAATTTGTTATCTGTCACTGACAAGCTGTATTGATCTTAGTTGACGCGTCACATGATGAATCTACAGGGCCAATTCGAGACACAAAGCTGCAAGGTTTGGGATGACCCCAATGCCACCGACAGTGGTCATTGGCTTTGTATTAAATGGAAGTGTCATTTTTGACGGGTTAGGGTTAGCCGTTAGAACGCTGGCCATTCAGGCAAGGCCGCCGCCAAGAATGTCCCTTTAAGATGGCAGATTTGCGGTTGGAACATAGCCGTATTGATTTTTTGTTGGCAGATAAGTGAAATACAGTGACATGAGAAACATTTTTTTATTCTTCACTGAGGCGGTGATATATAAAGGCGAATAAAATGTTTTTTTTCCCACCAAAAGCAGACAGCAAACAACCACTGTGATGAAACATCGACTCGAATGTTTGTTTCACTCGGTTCACATTTGGAGGTGAAAAATTGCAATCAGCGTTTTCTGTCACTGATCAAAAACTAGCCAAGCAGAAGATGGCGTGATGAATATGTTTGGAATAATTTGCTTTTCAAAATCATATTGAAAGCGGGGAACCCATGGCGCTGTCTAGATACATCAATTTTCCAGCATGTTGTTTGTCTGTAAAACTGTGTTGTGTCCTAATGAGGACGGGAGAATGACATGTTTGAAAGGCTTGTTTGCTTCAACCCTCCCTCTAGAATTGATAGTGGGCTGCAGCACTATTATAGATCCACTTGTTTACACCAGACTCTCCTTCTCTTACCTTGTCTGTCTTCACCTCTCTCTCTCTCTCTCTCTCTCTCTCTCTCTCTCTCTCTCTCTCTCTCTCTCTCTCTCTCTCTCTCTCTCTCTCTCTCTCTCTCTCTCTCTCTCTCTCTCTCTCTCTCTCTCTCTCTCTCTCTCTCTCTCTCTCTCTCTCTCTCTCTCTCTCTCTCTCTCTCTTTCTCTCTGTTGTTGTTGTATATCACACCACACAATATATTTTACAGCCTCTGCTGCAGACCCAGACACAGCCAGACACAAGGTAAAATGTTGGACTACTGGGGGTTTCTTGGTAGAAGTTCAGTCTTCAGAACAATATCTAGGATCAGATTTACCCTTTTCATTATAAACCTTCATCGTCTGTGGAGCTAAACACACGGCTGACTGAGTCAGTGTCTGGGGCCAAATTCCATCCGCCTTCCTTTTTTAATAGGTGGTTCTTATGACACCACATCGGGTTGGTGATTGGCCGAGGAGACTGCTTTCGGGCTGTGTAATTGGTCACTCAGGGGCTGATTAAGATGGGGTTATGGCTATGGTGTGAAACTCACCTTTTGGGAAGAAGACAGGTGGGCGAAGACCTTTTACTCTTGGCTGAGACACACACACACACACACACAAAGCTATATCACTTTCTCTCTGCTTCCCTGTGATGATTTCCTCCTGGAACTGCGCATCCATCACAGAACAATCCATCCCGCCAGATGAACGTCCGCGTCCACGCTGGTTTATGGCACGTGTGCCGTGCGTCGGGACGCTGTGCAGACCGTAGCGTCGGAGTTTTATCGCCTGCCCCTGGAGATGGGAAACGACAGCATCCACGCCCCCCCCCCCCCCCCTCTGTCGGCGCTCAGACGGGGAGGGAGGGACAGGGTTAGACGGAGGGATGAGAGGACGATCGGAGACCGATACGAAACCCACGGGGGGGGGGGGGAGGGAGAGGGAGAGGGAGAGGGAGAGGGAGAGGGAGAGGGAGAGGGAGAGGGAGAGGGAGAGGGAGAGGGAGGGGCTGCATCGCTGACTCAGCGACCGCGCGTGCGCTCTTTATTTACAGGAAATAATGAGGAATCCCACTCAATTACCATCGTATAGTGGCTCCTCTTTGTTAGAGGAGCCCTGGTAACATCGTGGAGGATGGGTTGTTGTTGTTGTGGTAGCACACAGCCGCCGTTCAACCCCTATGGCACGCAGGCATACTATACACACGCGCGCGCACGATCACACACGGGCGCCCGCACACACACACACACACACACACACAACCCCGCGCGGACGCATACTGCACGCCCACACCACACACACTTTCCTCAATTGAATATGTGTGGGCCTCTCCTGCTGAGTGTGCAGTCTCTCTCCATAGGGCCAAAAGAGAGGAATCATGGAAATGAGCTCCAATTTGGCAGTGATTAGATCTCCCAGCCCTGCGGCTCAGATGTATGGCTGCTTCTACAGGATGAGACAGGGCACCTGCCCGCGGTGCACACGCCAGACACTGTCTTTGGCCTGATTCGCTACCTTTCCGCAGCGGGAGACATCAGCCACAGCTGTGGTCTTCACCCGTGTTCAAACAGGAAAGTGGCACTGTGAGAATAGTCCTGGTTATATTGTCATCAGTACACTGTGACTGAACTCGGGGTACATGAAATGTGTCTTTGTTGAGGGCTCGGTGAACAATGCCAATGAAATACAGCCGTGGTGTTGGAGTCTCCTTGGTTTGACAGGGATGGGGAGAGGATGGGGGGTGGGGACAGTACGTGTGGTGTGTGTGTGTGTGCGTGTGCGTGCGGTTCAGAGGGACTTAGCTATCAGGATTACAATGAGGATTTGCCTACTCCATATCCAGTTAACAAACAGCCGAGGACAAATGAGAACCCATCTCAGAGGAGAGCCCAGTAGCAGCTTCTCCTGCAGGAGCAGGAGGGACTGAGTGCTGGTGACACCAGATGTGTCTGAGAGATGGTGGAAATCCTCTCTTTTCTCTACTCGTCTCACTTTTTTTTTTCATCTCTCTCTCTCTCTCTCTCTCTCTCTCTCTCTCTCTCTCTCTCTCTCTCTCTCTCTCTCTCTCTCTCTCCATCTCTCTCTCTCTCTCTCTCTCTCTCTCTCTCTCTCTCTCTCTCTCTCTCTCTCTCTCTCTCTCTCTCTCTCTCTCTCTCTCTCTCTCTCTCTCTCTCTCTCTCTCTCTCTCTCTCCATCATCCTCTTCTCCCCCGACACGCACGATCTCCTTCTGCCCAACACTCTCTCTTTATCTGTCTGTCACTTCCTCACTCTATCTCTCTCTTTGACTTTCTCTTCCTCTTTCTTCCCCCCCATCCTCCCTCTCTGTTCCCTCTCTCTTGCTCTCCATCTCTATGGAGTCAGAAGTATCAACTTGGTTCCAGACCCCCGTCACTGCCTCTGCTCGGCAATGTTGCGTTTCCATGGAGACAGACACAGGGCCAGAGGGGGCAGGCCACCAGCCAATCAACATCTCTGCTGAACCGATGGCCACCGAATGCTCTGTTACCCACCTGTGAATGTGTGTGTCTGTGAGTGTGTGTGTGTTTCAAGAGGGGGGTTCACCCGGTGTCAGTGCGCACAGTGCTGGGAAAAGGGGGATGTTGTTGGGGGCAGGATAATTCCCTACTAATCTGACAGACACACTCCCATTACTCAAAGAGCCCACCTTCCTGTCTACATGCCCCCCCCCCCGCCTCTGTTCTCTCCCTGTGTCCCTCCACCCTTCCCCTCTCTTTCTCTCTCTCTCTCTCTCTCTCTCTCTCTCTCTCTCTCTCTCTCTCTCTCTCCCAGGCCCCTTCTCTGTGAAATCCATTTAGAGTGTTGTCTTTCACGGCTCGGGGTCCCTGACTCAGCCAGGCGGCCCTCAGCCCATTCATCTCCACCCTCGCACGCCCGCCACATGAGGATGAGTCCTCCACCAGCACAGGCTCCGGGCTCGACTGTCTATTTTTTGTTCATCTTAGTACAGGTTGGATAGGACAACCATTTTACAGAAAACTGAAATCGCATCATTACTATGAACCCATTCTTAAAACATGAATATATACATGGTATTAATTTTACAATCCATTTATCATCCGAGGAAATCTGAATCCAATACTGAACCATGAGACGCACGCCAGCAGAGTTCATATGTCAGAAACTTTCTGAAGTATAGGAAGCTGTGATTTAACACCAGACACCAGAAGAGCCTAGTCTTCTTCCCTCACGCTTTTCCCTCTCTCTGTCTCCTAAAGAAGCCCTCTGTTTCCTCCACTGCAACTTCATGTTGGAGATTTTGCAACATTTCAATCCATATTTCCAACAACTGCAGGACCGAACAAACGATTAATATTTAAAACCTGTCTCAGAGGGGAAGTTTAGGGGAGAGAAACATTAAAAGTAGCCCCGGGCTGTTTGCCCAGTCAAGACATTTCTCCTTTTCTTTCTATTTCTTTCCGTCATTCTCTCCCCTTCTTTTTTTTTTCCTCTCTCTTGCTTTCTCTCTCAATTTGTTTGGTTTTTTCTCTCTGTTCTCATACTGAAGTTAGGAGTCCATACACAGTAGTCAGTCTAAACATAAGCACTCAAACCATTGGTCATGTGCTTTTATTTAACCAGGGGATATGTAGTTCTGTCCTGTGAGATTGTGTAATCCCTGTCACACTGACATTCTGTAATCTCATTCTGGCCCCATCCCTTGTCCTTTTTTTTTTTCTTCTTCTTGTTCTCTCTTTTCATGTCTCTCTCTCTCTCTCTCTCTCTCTCTCTCTCTCTCTCTCTCTCTCTCTCTCTCTCTCTCTCTCTCTCTCTCTCTCTCTCTCTCTCTCTCTCTCTCTCTCTCTCTCTCTCTCTCTCTCTCTCTCTCTCTCTCTCTCTCTCTCTCTCTCTCTCTCTCTCTCTCTCTCTCTCTCTGTCTCTCTCTCACTCACTCACTGTTCCTCTCTACATGGTATGTCTCTATACAAACTGTGTATTTATTTCGCCTTCCCTCTGAGTGAAACCTTATTTCACCTCCATCCGCCCTGCCGTCTCCCTCTGAACAAGGGTATTACGCGTAATTTACGCCTGTTCACACACAGACACACACCTCAATCTTGGCTTTACAATGCTGTTTCTTCGGCGGAGGCAGATAACAAACTCACAGGGTGTTTGGAAAAGAAATTCCAAAGCAGCCGACCAGAGAATACATTATTTATGCAACTGCCTGAGTGAAACGCGGGGGAGAGAGAGTTAAAAACACTTATTTTTGAGTTTTCGTGTGCCACAAAAGTACAAAGGAGTTGCAGATATTCTGCACTTGTGTTTCAGTGGGAGGAAAACTTGCTGACAATTGAGTCTTTTATTCATGCCAGCAAAGTGACTACGGTGGTGTTTCTTGGCACAGTCTCAGGAAAACAGTGAAATCAGTCATCTGACTGGTTGTTTGTGTGTGTGTGTGTGTGTGTGTGTGTGTAAATGCATACCTGACAGAGTGTGAACATGTGTGTTTATGAGACAGAATGTGTGTGTGTGTGTGTGTGTACGAGTACCCAGCCTGCGCGGCGCGTGTCCTTGTTAAAAGCTTGCAGCCCAAATGAGCAGAACGCTCAGGTGCGTAGCATCATTCTGTCTGCTCAAAGTGCCGGCGTTAGCAGAAACAAGCCGGCAGGGTTATGTTCCCTCGCTCTTCTCCATCCTCCGTCGGCTCCCCCAAGCTCAAATCAATGCACTTGTTACCAACTCCCTTTTTTTTTCTTACTGCATTTCATCAGGGCTTCCACTCGAACCAGCTCCTAGCTTGTCCGCTGACTCGCAGGAACAGAAACACGTTCGTATGTGCGTAGACACGGTCTCTCTCTCTCTCGCCTTCTTTCCCTGTTCTTTCCACCTGTCTTTCCCTGTTTCTCTTGCTCTCACACACACACCTGCTGCATGAATAGACACACAAACGCATGCGAAAACACTCTCATACACACACGAAAACACTCTCATACACAGACATACCCACGCGGAAAGGGCCTTGACTGTGAGTCGATAATGGCTCACCTTCATTCCCATGCCTCGGATTTGAACAATCGCACAAAAAAACTTTCGCACGTACAACCCTTCGGGACGCCATTCCAGGATTCCATTGTGGAGTTGCCTGGAGGTTTAATGGGAGAGAGGGGGCAGGTGTAGAGTAATACAGGGTGATTGATTGATACCCCTGCGAGGTTGGGCTCAGCCTGCGCTGGTTTAATAGTCGGAGCGCGGCTGAGTGTGTTGTTTTTTTTCCAGCTGGAGACCGGCTACGGTAAGGTTGCCTAACTCTGCGCTGCAGGCGTAAATTGCTGGCTCGGGTCAGCAAAATGGAGGGAGGGAGGGAGTGTGTGTGTGTGTGTGTGTGTGTGAGAGACAGAGAGAGAGGGAGAGAGGGAGAGAGGGAGAGAGGGAGAGTCTCTGGGTCCAAAAGCCGCAGGGTCTTTAACTCTGGCTCTCTGCTCAGTGGAGAATTGGAGCAGGGAAGGGCTAGGGCCTCGCGCTGAATGGGGGGTTCCAATAGCTGACAGACATGCCGGGCTCTGGCTGAAACCAAGAGGATCAGGCCTTGTACCATTCATCAAGCAGCCTTTCAGTCACAGGAATAGCTTTACTCCTCCATCGAAAGAAACTGTCGACAAAAGGGCCAAGGGGAGGAAAGAGAGAGAGAGCCAAGCCAATATGGAGTGACAGACAGAGAACATTCAAAATGAGAGGCCAGAAGAGAGGGCAGGGGGAGAAGGGAGCACGGAAAAAAACGAGATGTGAGAGATGCTTCCATTTCAGCCGTGCCCTCAGACTGAAACCACGGGGATTTGTGCGCGAATGCCCGTGTGGAACCCCCTACATGGTTTGTGATGAAGCTAAAAGGGACTGGATAAGACCCATGATAAAAGAGCATTTCCATCAGAAGCCCATTCACTCCACTCTCTCCAAACCGAGACATCCTGGCTGTGGCCTCCACTGTCCCCAGACAGACTACTTGGGTGAGGATAGGAAGAGGAGGTGGGGGGGCAGCCGACAGCGCTGTCTCGTCTGTCCCTGTCGTTATCCGGCCAATTGAAGGAAGTTGTCTTTGGAGGCGGGTTCAAGGGCGTTCCTCCCTTTGTATTTGGATGTGGGAGTGCTGTAGCCGCCCAGAAGCCGAGTTTCATTGACAAGCACCACGGGACCCGATGATTGTTAGCGGCTAACTATTAATTTGAATGATGAGTTGAGCCTGATAGCATGAAAAGCCATTAATTCACAAAAGCATGATAACTTGTGGCCATTAATTCAATTGACTGGCCCTATGGCGCCTGATAATGGTGAGTAATTGGCCCTTAAAGTGACTCAGCGTCCGTCCCCCTAGAATGCTGTGTGTCCATGGCAACTTGAGGGTCATCGTGACCTGCTCACCACTCTAAACCCGAAGGAACGTTCCGGCCCATTTCATTCAGCACATCTTTTTATGCTTCTTTTTGCCTCCACAAAGCTAATGATTAATACAAGTAGGGTCGATGATCCTATTTCCCATATGAACAAAGAGGATACAGTTAGTAGCAAACAGGGTCAGACTAATGTCATTGTTGCTAAGGTTTCTATATCACCACTATGAGCAAATTGGCTGTTTTGGTGCAGCCAGGCTTGAAATTAAAGTTGAGTGGGCCGAGGTGTTGATTTCCTTAAGATAAAATAGCCCTTCCTGTTATGTTCCCCCACGCCTGTCTCCTTCTATATCTCTCTTTCTTACCTCTCTCTTCCTCCTTCTTCTTCACCTCTTGCGATCCTCCGCTCTCTGTTCAGTTCTCTCTCTCTCCCTCCCTCTAGACACGTCCTACGCTCTGCCCCCTCTCAGCCCCCTCTGACGTCTCCCTGTCTCCCAGAGAACAAACAGAGGGTGTCATTTAATTATACCACATGTGTACAAGCAGAACACAATGGTATATGTTTGTGCGCCGCGCGTCAGAGTCAGATTGAAGCCGTCAGAAGTGCAGCTGCTCGACTCGACTCGTCTGTGGGGAAAACGGGCCTGTGTTACAGTGCCATATGTAACACCAATCTGTTATGTGGAAGCTACACACACACAAAATGCTAAATCAAAAAAAATCGGTTTGATCTGAATATGTTTTCAAAATATAACACAAAGACGTGCGTTATACTGACTTTGTGACTGGTGTCACAGCATTTGGGATTTGGAAATGGGACGTTTTTTGTACGTCGTGTTTACCCTCTAAAATTGTCAAGCTGCTGTTGGAACCCACCCTTTTCTCCAGCTCTAATCAATAGACTAATTATCACTGTTTGTGCATTGCCTTGTCAGCAAGCGATCTTAATAGGGTCACTAGGCGGCGAACGGTCTGGGACTGTGTGTGTGTGTGTGTGTGTGTGTGTGTGTGTGTGTGCTGCTGTGTGTCGACGTGCAGTTGTTCAGGTGTATGTTTGAGTACACACATGTACTTGTGAGGGCATGTGTGTGTGTGTGTGTGTTCCCTACACTCTGGCCCTCCTTCACAACCAATGGAAGGGCTTATTCGTCATGATTTAGAAGAATTTGAGCGTCAGGGATGACTTGCTGACGGGGGGGAAAAGTCGTTTAGCTGTTCAGACTTAGCGCAGTGTGTCAGGGCTTGTATTAATGAGCTGTCAGAGGGGATGGAGAGGAAGCGTGAGGTGAGGCGAGGAGATAGAGAGACAGAGAAGGAGAGAGAAAAGGAGGGAGAGAGAGAGAGAAAAGTGAAGGGGATGGGAGATACAACCGAGGGAGAGATGCACCTCTACAACCCTCGGGCCTCAAGCCTCTCCACTTCCTCTCCCTTACCCTACCTCTCCTCCTCTCCCCATATCTGCATCGTTTTCCATTTTCTCTCTCTCTCTCTCTTTACCTCTGCCTCTTCCCTCACCTCACTCACTTAACAGTGGCTTTTCGATAGAGACTATTAGTCACGCCGCTTGAAGAGTGGCATGTTCCTCTTCCACTCCCGGCGGACGATGCCTCAAAGCTCTCTTAGCCAGCACGCAACGGACACAACCGATAACTGGGTTCGTCGAGTGCTAAGAGCAATTTGCGTGTCTGCGTGTGTGTGTGTGTGCGTTTGTGCCTGAGACGAGTACCCCCTTCTCTCTTGCGCTCTCTCTCTCCCACACACACACACACACACACTCAGACACACTCAACAGATGTAGCGTAGCCTCGCAGGCATAATCAAAGGAGGATGTCTGAGCAGATGATTACAAAGAAGGTTTGAGTGTGTGCTGTCTGGTTTCGTCGGATTGAGCAGGGGATAGGAATCCGCGTTGCGTAACGGCGATCGCAATGAGAGATAAGGCAAATGAAGCGCTGCTAATTGGAATAGCCCGCGCTAATTAGGGTGTGGATGTTTGGATGCACGGTATGCGTGTGTCCACTAGTATCGAGGGGTTTGTCTTTTTGGGGTGCCTTTATTCGCCTTTATTCATTGATCGGACGAGGGAGGGAGGGAGGGAGGGAGGGAGGGAGGGAGGGAGGGAGGGAGGGAGGGAGGGAGGGAGGGAGGGAGGGAGGGAGGGAGGGAGGGAGGGAGGGAGGGAGGGAGGGAGGGAGGGAGGGAGGGAGGGAGGGAGGGAGGGAGGGAGGGAGGGAGGGAGGGAGGGAGGGAGGGAGGGAGGGAGGGAGGGAGGGAGGGAGGGAGGGAGGGAGGGAGGGAGGGAGGGAGGGAGGGAGAATGGTTTGAGCCGGATGGGAGGGATTTTCCACGAAGGACTAGCGAGGAAGCTCACACGCACACACACGTGCAGTGTCCCATCCTCAAGCCTACAGTGCTGTCACAGCCAGGGCGCTGCTGTCCCCCTCTCCTCCCCTCCCCTCCCTGCTCCCTCCTCCATATTCTGACCCTGTTCTCCTCCTGGTTGGGGATGAGGAGATATGACACTGGCTGACAGGCCTGATGGGAACGCCCTTCGCCCCTGCTGGCTCTGAGACACACACACACACACACCGCATTCCCATGAATTCATTTCACACACCCGGTCTCATTGTCACAGAAAGGCCCACAGTGCCACACACACACACCCATCACCCCTACAGCTCATCTCATCTCCCCGGGTTGCCAGCCTGGAGGAGACCCTTCACCCTGCACAGACGTTTGGCCAGATGACACCATTTCACACACACAAACACAGTCAAACAAATAAGCCTACACACACACAATGGCAGAGAGGATACAACCATACAGACTGTCTCACACGTTCTCCATCTCACGACACACACACACCAGGCTCTCCAGTATAGAAGATGTTCTTGAGCTGTTCCTCTATCAGGGACTAACTTCTAAATAGCTCCAGAGGAGATTGATAAAGTTGCATCATTTTGAATATGGCACTACAGATGAGTGTCTCATCCTAGCATACACACACACAGTTACACAGCTCAAATTCATTTATAAGCCATCCTTGCTGGTGAAAATGAATAGATTTGGTGGCACATAAACAACGTTATTTCTGAGTTTGATTTCTGTGTTTGATGTTAATGTTAATACCTCCACAAAAGCCTGTGGTTCCTTTCTTTGCCTGGCCTGTACTAGCGAGTTTAAGCGATATTTACTCATGACTCATTCAGATTCACTCATGACTCATTCAGATTCACTCATGACTCATTCAGGTATTCACATTCATCTCTCTGTGGCCACCAGGGGTGTTCTCTAAGGGGCCCTGCTGATTGGACGCCAGCCGACAGGCAGGAGGAACCCTGGGTAATTGGGTTCCTCTGTGGCCCTGTGTGGCCCTGGGAGGGTTTCTGGGCCAGCTGCCATCCAAAACGACTGTTTGGGTGTGTGGGTGTGTGTGTGCTTGTGTGTGTATTGTGTGAGAGAGAGTCAGATAGTGGCGGCGGATAGTCAGTTTGTATGTGTGCGTATATGCCCGATTGAGACAGCAAGCTTGCCAGCCTTAGACAAACTATCCTGGAGTACCAGTCCACCATGGCACAGTGTAATTTAGTACCTGGTTAGAATGACAGAGCACCCAATTTACTTAAAAGCCATTTAATCACGACCTGCAGAGTGTGCCTTTCATTTGACGAGGAGAGGAATTAGAGTGTAAGTTCAAGGAGCTTTGTTAGAGACACACACCAGTAGGCATACATACATATACATGCTCTCATACACGCACACACAGTGGCTTACGGACTCAATTAAGCATGAGCTAATGCGATTTCATCTGCAAGAAGGTCCTATTGTAGTCTCTACGAGTCAGACAGAGACAAAGGAATCTGTGGATAAACGAATCAAACAGACCCTATCGTCCGTCGCTTTAGCTGTTTTAGCGCTGGCATGAAAGGCTCTGTTCGAAAAGAAACAGAAGCTGCCGGAATCTCCTACAGCTCCTCTCTTCACGGTTTCCCCTGCCGCTCGCTCGCAAACTTTCCCCGTGAGTGATGGTCGGCAGCCAAGGAGATTGAATGGGAAACCAGGGGCCGTTAGCATTAGCGTGATTAGCTAAACGTTGGCCTTTGCCAAAGCGGGCAGACCTGCCTCACGCTTGCTCTGTAAGAGAGACAGATAGCCATCTGAGGCAAACAAGAAAGGCTTGATTGAACCTCCCACAGAGTGTAATCAAAAAGAAAGGATTCTGCTCCTGGATCGCCGTCTTTTCATCCCAAATGAATTATGGAGAGTCTAATATTCCTCATCAAACAGGGATTCTTCTGCAGCTTTGACTGATATCGTTGGCAGGCGGCACTATTGAATTAGGGGTTTTCTGATTGATGTGGTCAATAAATCATGCCGTTTGATTGAGGGTCCTGGCTGGCTCGGTACGCTTCCTGGAAAAGATGCTTCTAGATTTTCCTCATCCACTCAGTAGATCATCAGTCGACGGATTAAACATTTTCATGTCTAATTTTTCGCTGCTGTTTCGGTGGTTTTTGTCTCAGAACACGCGTGTAATGTTTAATGCTGCCATAAGCAGGACTTTTTATTATGAAATCCACTGGAGCCGGAAAACAGTAGATTGTACCAGGCACGGCATGAGGAATAAAGCACTCAAGATGCTTCCAGACATTGCGTATACTTGGTGATAATTTATAAGATAAGTACAAGTCACAACAACACATTAAGTGCCTTCCATTATGGGAAGATTTGTTGATATCCAGGGTGTATTATTTGAAATGTGAAAGAAGGTCACGGGCACCTTCTTTGACTTAACACACACACACGCACACACAGTGGTTCAGTTTGCTCAAGTAAGCAGAGCAGGGAGATGCTCTCTGCTTCATTGACAGTCCTGGGGGACTGAACACCATCATGTAATCCCACTCCCTCGCCACAGTGCTTGTTTTCCTTCATGTCTCGGTGCCCCAGGAGACGGCCTCCTCTCCAGAGATATCCCACCGTCCTCCACGTTCTGCAGCTCACGTCGAAAAAACCGCAGTGTGGGTTTCTCTTTGTGTCGTTCTATGGAGGGCATTGCATCGGGCTGGTTTTCTTTCGTAGTCCTCTCTGTTCCAGGACGAGTGGTGGTTTCACTCCCAGCTATTAGGGGGAGGTGGAATGATGTTTGATGTTGATGTGGTAGTCGTAGCAATGTTATTGATCATGTTCTGAAAGGCAACCCTTTCACTTTTAGGTTATACAAAAGCAGAACAAAACTCAAATACAAATTCATTTAGTTTCATACTCAATAATGATCGAACCTCAGTTTGTTATCTGTTTGCCACCTAATGAAAAACTTGGGGAGGGGGGGGGGGGGGGGTAGTAGAGTGTGACAAAAAAAACGTGACAGCTCATCTTGCCAGAGGGTTGCTAGAGGGGATCTCACTGTCAGCTCACCTATCAAGATGCAAAGCCAGACACACACACACACATTTGGAAGTTTTCCCACACACCTAAGACAATATTTGTACCAAACACTTGCACACGCAACCCTCCAAAAACATGTATTCTCTCTCTCTCTCTCTCTCTCTCTCTCTCTCTCTCTCTCTCTCTCTCTCTCTCTCTCTCTCTCTCTCTCTCTCTCTCTCTCTCTCTCTCTCTCTCTCTCTCTCTCTCTCTCTCTCTCTCTCTCTCTCTCTCTCAAATGGGGTGTTTTTTTCAAATAGGGCCAATAATCAGCAGAACTCCATTAAATGCTATTAGAACCTGTGCATGTGACTTGCCTTAGAAGTGTTTCGTTCATCAGCGGTGTCCTCAGGCCTACTTTTCATTGTTAGTGCGCGTGTGAGTATCCTTGCGTGTGTTTTTTGGTCTTCTTTTGTAAAACACACACACACAAGTGCACACACATGCGCGCGCGCACAAAATGACTGATACAGCGGGTCTTGCTCAAGGCTGGAGTCGAGACCGAACAAGAGAAGATGCACAGCACAGGATGTGCACTTGAAATTGCTATTCGACCTCCCCTTGTTGAATGTTTCGAGAGGGATTGAATATACATCGAGGTCGACCTCCACTCCACACCTTCTCATATTAACATCCACTTTAGAACCAGCCTCAACTGTCACAGGGGGCATATTGAACACTACCGGGCCACTCACAGGTTAGATGACCTCATTGGGGCTCTGCATGCACGGCAACCCAGGTTTTTCTTTTTTTCTTCAGCCAATCGATGACAGGAAAGCAGTCAAGTGGGCAGGGAGTGAGCACGGACACAGCACTGTCGACGGAGGTCCCAAGAGTGCCTCTCATATTCCAGTGTGAATATTGAACGGAGGAAAGAAGAGCATTGATCGGGTGTAATTCGACGGAGAATCATTTCCCTCGGTGGAGTGGGGGGTTGATGGTGGTGGTGGTGGTACTCAAGGGGGGTTTGGGGTTGCAGTCGCCCCCCCCCCCCAGTCTCTATATTTAGTGGGTAAATGGATCCACTTGTGCCGTCTGGTACCTTGGAGCAATGGGAGGATAGTTGTACAGTTGGGAGGTGGAAGTGTGTGCGCATGTGCGCGTTCCTCTCATCCCATCCACAGCAGACACACACTCACACACAGACCCGCGCTCTATGGCTCTGCATCAATACAGCATCAATAATGCACCATTCCCTCCAAAATATAACCACCTCCGACTCTCACAGTCTATTCCTCTGTCATTCCCCGCCTCCGTCCCTCCCTCCCTCCCTCCCTCTTTGACACGCACTCTATTTGCTCTTCCTCTTTTGTCCTCTCCCTCGCTCCAGCTTTGAAAGGGACATGTCCCTCCCAGTGCTGTACCCCTGCATCATTTGATCTCTCTTCCTCCCCCTCCCCCCTCCTCCTCCTCCTCTCCCTCCCCCCTCCTCCTCCACTCCATATTCCTCTAACCCGCTCTCGCACACTCCTCCATCTGTTCCTCTCGCGTTTCAGCCTCAGCCTGAGCGAAGCAGACTGCCTCCCCCCGCCCCCCCACCCCCCCTCCACGAACGACTCGCAGCGTCCCACTCATTCTGATCCACCCGTTGGATTTATGTCGGATTCATGGCTGATTTCCCTCGGTGGCCCGTGCCGTCGAGTGGAGCGGGATGTGTGTTCCGGCGCCGGCTCATCAACAGCACACCCACCGTCCATGTGTGGACGTGGAAATCCTAATGGCAGAGGTTCGCGAGCGGCCTCGTGACTCGTGCCGCGAGCCACGCACCGCCCCCGCGGTCGTGCAGAACACAACCTATGGTTGTCCTTGTTGTTACAAAATGTGTGGGATTTCCATTTCTCTGATTATAGCGATTGTATTGTATGTGTGTGTTAAGCCTCATAGTGATAGCCTGTGTGTGTGTGTGTGTCTGTGCTGCAGGTTCCTGGGTGTGCCTCCAGGTAGAGGCAGCTGCCCCTTGACTGGCCCGTTGCCCTTTGACCTCATCTACACCGACTACCATGGTCTGCAGCAGATGAAGCAGCACATGGGGCTCTCTCTGAAGAAACACAAGTGAGTATCTGTGTGTGTATCTGTGTGTGTGTGTGTGTGTATCTGTGTGTGTGTGGGGGGGGGTGGGTTGGGTGAGTGATAATGCACACATGTGCATTGGTTTGGCACCATATGGGATTTTATTACCTGTGTGTGTATGTGTGTCTACGTGTTTCCAGTCTGGGTTATGGACTGGTGTGGCTGGTGTTTATGACTCCATTATAGTTGGTTATTAGGTCTGACGTTCTCCCTGGCCCTAACTCACCAGGCTAGTTATCCCCACAAAAGCACCCGACCACTTTCTCTCCCTCTCTTCATCTTTCTCTTAGTCTGTCTATTTTCTGGGTCTTTTTTTCTCGCTCGCTTTCTCTCTCCATCCCTCTCCTTATCACTTTATTTCTTTCTAACGACCTCTCTCTTCTTCTTTCTCTCTTGTATTCTCTCTCTCCCCCCTTTATCGCTTTCTCCCTCCCCTCCCTCTCCCCTCTCTGTCTCTTTCTTTCTACCATCTCTGTCTCTTTCTCTCCCTTCTCCATCTCCTTCTCTCTCCCCTCTCCATCTCCTTCTCTCTCCCCTTCTCTCTCCCCTCCCCATCTCTTTCTCTCTCCCCTCTCCATCTCCTTCTCTCTCCCCTTCTCTCTCCCCTCCCCATCTCTTTCTCTATCCCCTATCCATCTCCTTCTCTCTCCCCTCTCCATCTCTTTTTCACGTCTTTCACTCACTGCCTCTCTCGTTCGACACATACGCACTCCAGCTTCATTCCAAGCGATGACACACAGCAGCAGGGGCAGGCAACCTCTCACATCCCCCCCCCCCCCCCCCCCCCCCCACGTGCATGGATCCTGCTTCGCAACAGACTGGCCTGCCGTCTCTCCGCAGAGTGAGGGACTTGTATTGACAGCCCGACAGGATATGACACACACACGCACCAGCCCAGTTCCCTGTTCACAATCACAGAGTTCAGGCCTGGCACCAGCCCCTGCCAACAGCTTCTTATGGCTGCTGTGTGTGTGCCTGAGAATAACTATTGATTGCAGAGGTGATGAGAGAGGCAGACAGAGGTATACTGAGAGAGATGTGAGAGGAACATGAGGGAGAGGGGGAGAGGGGGAGGGGGGGAGAGGAGGGGGAGAAGGAGAGGGAGAGGGGGAGAGGAGGGGGAGAGGAGAGGGAGAGGGGGGAGAGAGGGGGGAGAGAGAGAGAGGGAGGGGAGAGGGGGGGGAGATAAAGAGAGTGAGCAAGGAGGAGTGGCAGGCAGCTAGGCTCAAACTGACACTAGATAATAGCCTGATCCTACACCATGTATTTTTAAAATCCAATTATAAAGGGGAAGAGGCATCATAAGTGGGCCGGGGCTGGAAGTGGAGAGCTCCACACAGCAGCCGCGGGTGGGCCCGCAGCAGGGCCAGGATCGCTGTCAGCGCAGCCTAATTGCGTGCCGAGGTCAGCTATTACTTCAGACAGTCGTTCAATCACTGAAAGGGAATCTTGATTCCTGGCTTGCCTAATCAGATGTGACCTGGCATGAAGGAAAGCTGCCGCGAGTCGATCTGGATCGATTCAGTTTTGTGGTGGATGAATTCCCTAAATATGTTATTATTGAGGCCCCCCCCCCCCCAAAAGTATGTGATGAGTGATATCATTACTTTTACAAAAGAGATTCCCAGAAGATCTCCCATGCATTTCAACCACCTTGGTTGTTAGTCAAATGTAGTCATGGTTAGAGATTTCTGGAATGGTAAAATGTTCCCACATGCTGAGTATTGATACGATGTTTTATAATATATGAGCAGTGGACGGCTCAGTATGGATCCTTATCGACCTGTTGAAACAACATATTCCACGGCTTTACAACTCAAAATAATTACGGTTTGAGCCTGCAAGCTCAACACATGCAAAACACGACATCTATGAACCCTACTTTTCTCGAATTTCACTACATATTTTACTCAGTCTTTTTTTTTTACGTGGGGCGTGGTATTGAGATCTCAGGTCCCACCACCACCTCAGCCCTGGCTCCCGGCCCTTCTGTCCCCTGTCAGACCAGATCAGTCCAGCGCAGAGCCCCATCAGCTGAAAGGCATCATTAATCAAGCCCAGAGCTCAAGGGCCCTTCAGGCGTGTTTAATTACTTTTGTTTTATGTTCCTACTGATGTGCACATTCATTAACAATGCCTGGACCATAGCTCTTTTCGCCTCAGTTCAATGTGGAATGTGTATGTGTGTGTGTGTGTGTCTGTGTGTGTGTGGGGGGGGGGGGTCAAGGTTATATGCAAGGGGGTGTACATGGCTCCTAAATCACACCAGTGTATCTGATAATGGGAGCTACACTATTGATCCCAATAGTGTATTGGTCTTAAATCAGTCCTCAGTTCCTCCTCCTCTTCCTGATTCTCCTCTTCCTCACCCTCCTCCTCTTCATCCTCTTCGACTTGCGCAGGGCTGACAAAGACACACACACACACACACGTACACACCGAGACTCACACGTACCATCTCACGTGTGCACACCCCCCCCCACCCCTCCGGCACACACCGGAGATTTGCCAATTTGGTCTCCTCACACTTTCATTTGAGATCGCCACGGAGACTACGTGGGGCATCTCCAGGGGCATTTATTATTTCTCCCCGCTCCCTTTGGCGGGGGGGGGGGGGCTGGGGAGGCGAGGGGGGGAGGAGGAGGGGGTGGCGGGGAGAGGAAGGGGGGGGAACTCTGTCCTTAGCAGGAGAAGCCCTCATCACAGCCAACGGTTCCTCCGCAGGCAGTTGGCGTGATGAGCAAAGCCTCTTTACGTGTCGCCGCAGTTTATTCGAGAGAAGTCGGGGGTGACATTTCCATACCCGCACGCGTGCGTACACACACACGCACACACGCACGCAGCCACCCACACACACCCAGGGGAGCGTTTCCCTCTACCAAGTAACAATTTAGCCCAGATTAGTCCCCTCTCTGATCTCCTACTAGATATGCCGGAGACTCCCTCAAACTCCCTAAGCTTAACCACCCCCCCCCCCTCTCCCCTCTCCACCACCACCTCCCCCCCCCTCCCCCCCCCCCCGCCTCCCAACTGCTCTCACTGCCCCTAGAGGCATCTTATCTGTTGGAAGGGAAAATTCTCTGTTGATCTGAGAGCTGAATGCTGATGTTGGGGTCTCTCGTATACGTCTGTTGCCTTACCCCAGCCCCTCACCCACCCCCTCACCACCACCACCTCTCTGAGGCTAAGGACGAGCACGCGATGCAGCGCCTTTTTTGACACGCTTAGATAAGCTTTCTCCATAGTTGTTTCCTTTTTTTTCTTTTTCGGACCCTCCCTTCTTCATGCAGTTTTAGCACTGAAAGCTCTTAGTAAACAAAAACAAATATCCTTCAATCTTCAGATACGAAGCAACCCGTTTTTTCTTTCTTTCAATTTGCTGCTAACATGGAGTTCCAACAGCCAGACAATGATTGAACAAAAACATTGGTGAACGGCACTTCAATATGCACTGTGATCACCAAGGTATGACTCACGGAGGATCACTGGGAGAACCATTGCGCGTTGGGGATGCCTTGTGCAAAAGTATACTTTTGATATACAGTGCTTTGGATTGTTACAGTACAGCAGCACAGAAAGGCCCGGGCTGGGAACACCCGAGGTGAAACTCAACGTGGGCCGTTTGCTCCTGAGAGAAAAGCCTTGGTGTCAGTGACACGCGTCAGCTTTGTGTTGAATTGAGTTCTGAGGAGGATCCGTAAAGTTCCAGCGGGAAACGTACTGTGGAGTCCAAGAAACACAGCTCTCTTTCTTTCTCTCCCTCTCACGCTTCTCTAACGGTCTCTTTCTCCCTCACACACACACACACACACACACACCTCTCACATTTCTCTGTCTCTCTCTCTCACAAACACACCAGAATCCCCACACATGCGTACCGAGGTCCCCCTCCAGTAGGAGAGGGGCTCAGGGCTGATAGTGAGCTCTGTTGGGTTTAGCTCTGGTTAATCCCTCTGAGCTAGCAGAGTGGCAGGGTTTAACACTAGACTGGCACATGAAAGGGCACTACTGGCAAAGCTGGAGTGTGTGTGTGTGTGTGTGTGTGTTTGTTTTCAATGAGATGGACTGGATATTTTTTGTTCGTAACCCTCTCGTTGTCTTTAGGGTCGAAAATGACCTTGTCACCATGTTTAACAGCAGAGAAAACCACCTAAATCATATTTTATCAGCTTGAATTGGGGTTTACGATCCCTAGATATATATATATATATACAGTACCAGTCAAAAGTTTGGACATATTTTCCTGGTACTTTATATATGATGAATGACAGGTTGTTTCTTCATGCATAGATTTGAGGTTTGAAATTCAAGTAAGCTGGTTTATTTGAGGGATTTTCGTGAAGGGCGGGTCATTTTTGAACCCCCAAGTACATGGGAAAGTACACACAACGTTGAGACGACACAAGAGCCGACGCAGCGCGCTTGTCTCTGTGTGCAGCACTTATCCCATCATCTGCATCCGCACCATTTCACTCACTTAGTCTTCCGCCGTCTTCCTTGAAGAACCCCCCTGACTGTCCATGTCACAACAACAAGATTGCTACCTTTCCGTCCTCGACCGTAGCTATTACTCTCCTCTTCAGACCCATTACGAGGTTGCTGATTGCCCGTGTGTTTGTGACGGGGGAGGTTTGTCATGGTCTCCCTCGTAGACGAGTGTCGAAGCAAACTGCCGTTGGATCAGGCGGACTCTGATCCAACAACACACTTTGTGAACGAGTGACGAAGTGCAATTGTAGAAGAGGAACCACTTAACTGCCACCAACCCCCCCCCCCACCCCTCAAAAAGCCTTGCACACCTTTCGACTCACACACATGTCCAGGCACGCACACACACACACACATATGTTATATAACCCAAACCCTAACCCATCCCCCCCGCCCTCCCCCATGCCGTTTCAGGTGCCACATCCGTGTGATCGACACCTTCGGCACGGAGCCGGCCTACAACCACGAGGAATACGCCACGCTGCACGGCTACCGCACCAACTGGGGCTACTGGAACCTCAACTCCAGGCAGTACATGACCATGTTCCGTAAGTCTGGAGCCCCACCGGGGAAACCCCCCTCCAGTTTACATGCACGTTGACCCGGTTGAGTGGGCCCTGACATGGATTCAAAGGCCCGATTCACGGGGGAATAAAAAAATCTGGGGGTTACCAGAGGCCTGGCCAATCGTCCGGGCTCCAGACTCGGTAGGAAGGCCTGGGCTTGTCTCTTCACAGTCCTTTAGCACATTAGCACGTTCACACCAAGTCCCACAGTTGGCTGTAACAAGCTCGCAGTCCAAAAGGAAGACGAGGGAAGTGTTTTACAAAGCGCTTCTGTGATTTATTGTCCCTGCTTCCTGGAGGACTTCTCACCCCCCCCGTCTCCCCGTCTCCCTGTGTCCTACATGTAGCTCACACGCCCGACAACTCCTTCATGGGCTTCGTGTCGGAGGAGCTGAACGAGACGGAGAAGAGGAGCATCCAGCAGAACAAGGTCAACAACATGGCGGTGGTGTACGGCAAGGAGGCCAGCATGTGGAAGGTGAGAGTCACGAGGCCCGCACTCAGAGAGACGTCCCACACTGATGATGTCACACGGTCTGTCACAGTGACGGGACTGAAACCGCTCGAGCTTCAAGGGTAAACGTTTCTTTTGCTCGAAGTTTGAAAAAAAAAAAAAAATGTCTCCTCCCAGCCAAACTGACGGACATGATCCACCTTTGGTAAGATGTCAAATGTTAAGCAGATTAAACGTTTTTGTTTTGTTTTTTTACTACGCGTGAAAGATGTGGAGCCGTCGATACAGTCAGAACAGTTCCCAGCGGCATGTGGATTGATGTAGCCAGTAACGGATTGCCTTTATTTGAGAGCCAATTTTCTCTTCAAAAGCACAGCAGTGTTCTCACACTGCGCTTCGTTCAACTGAAGATTTTTTTTTTTTTGAAACAATTACTGAAAGGAAAAAAGAAACAGCTGGAAAGGTGTAGTTTCTTTGTTTGGTCCTCTTCCCGAGTTTGTTTCCGCGCGGGGAACGTTTGCTGGCTTCTTGACATCGTTCAGACTGCGGAGAGGAGACAAGGAGGGCGACAGTGGAGACACAGTGGGGAGGTTGTCAGATGTGTAATGCGCGGTGGCTCTGTGTGCCAGGGCTGAGGCTTGCGAGTGGGATCTGTGGTGTGGGGGACCTTCTGTGGGTTTCATGGGTCCCTCCTCTGTGTTTTCTGTGAGACTCTCGGCTGCCTGTTTCTCCTCCTGAAATCTCTCTGGTCTGTCGTGTGTGCCGGTGTCCTCTCCTCACCTCTCTCCTTTACTCCTCCTCCTTCTCCCCGGCGATGCTGCTCTTACCTCCAACGTGTGGGGATGAAATGATGCACAGCTCCAGGTATGACTCCCCCCCCCCCACCAACTCTCTCCTCTCCCCACCTCTCTCCTCCCCCCAGCTCTCTCCCCTCCCCACCTCTCCTCTCTCCACCTCCACTCTCCCCATCACAGGTCTTTTCATTTCCTCCTTCCTTAATAACACCGTTCGCAAACAGAGCAGGCAGGTGTAAAGGGAGCCTGACAAGCTCAATAGCTGTGTCACGGTGCCCCAGGGCACTTGATGGAATCCCATCTTCACGTCACACTCTCTCTCTCTCGCTTTCTTCCTCTCTCTTGATCGCCCCCCCCCCCCCCTCACCCGCCACCATCTTCCTCTCACACAAAAACCGCCAACCAGCCTGCCGTCACTGACAAAGCCCATACAGGTCCTCTACCCGCTAGCACGGTCCTCACCCCGGACCCTGGTTAGTCTGGACCAGACCTGCGACCGCCCTTTCACGCCGTCGCCGCCGCTCAGGGCTCCTTTAAGGCCTGAGTCACGCCGTCCGGTGCACTTAGCGGCTGTGCTAATCCTCTAATTGGCTGGGAAAATCCTCACAGAGGGAAGCGATCGATGGCGGCAGCCTCCAATTACGGCAGCCGGAGGCCCACACAATGGCGCGCGGGGGGGGGGGGGTTACAGTAAGCCTCTTAACGATGGCCAGGAAGTCGATAGCGAGCCGGGGGGTTGCGGTCGGTTCACATGGACACGTTCTGCCGTCGTGCCGTTTCTTTGTTGAGCCGGTGTGCGCCTAACGTGGTCGGCTTTGCAAGCGTACCTGCGTCTCGAAAAGGTATAACCCGCACCTGCGCACGGCAGATTAAGATACACGACGGTCTGTTTTTCCACCGCTCGCAGACACTCGCGCAACCCTGCGCACCCTGCGCGCGCACGCACTCGTAAATGTTACATAACGGCTGTTCTTTCGGTCCCACCCACACAAGTCGGACGAAATCAACGTTCAGCTCCATCTCCCTATACTTGGAATCAACGCCGCCCTGGAAGGTCGCGGAACACAGGTGACATCGTGATTCGGTATACCACAGTGGCGAGCACAGACCACACACATACAGGTTACGGGATCCAACTGCCATGTTTGTTCGCGATCGTTGCGCGAGCCGGAAATGCAGATGGGAAATTCGGATCTCTGCTTTGGCCCAGGGCAGTGTCTGTTTAGTTCATCTCGAGAGGCCTGTCGTACAAAATGCCAAGTGTTCTCAAGGCCGTACGGAGACACATTTTGAAGATGGGCACGCAGTCACACGCACACGTCTCACAAAGAGCCTGTTGCCTCGGGGGGCTGCGGCTCGCCAAACGTGTACACGCAAGCTCACATCAGCAGGGGTGTCCTGTGTCGCTGTCAGACTCCGACGCACTCACCCATTCCTGCGACGCTCATCCTCGTCATCCTCTCCTCCCCGCTCTCCCTCTCCATGAAATATAACGGCAGTGGGTACGCATCGCTCTCCCTTCTTTCTCTTTCTCTCTCTAAATCACTTTCTATTCCCCCCCCCCCTCGTTCTGTCTCTCTGCCCTTCTCTCCTTTATGTCTTTCTCTTGCCCTCAATTCAATTATGTTCAATTCAATGGGCTTTCTTGGCATGAAAGAACAAATGTTCATATTGCCAAAGCAACAGTGGCATTACAGAAATATTTATCATCTAAGTAATTATCTCTCTCTCTCTCTCTCTCTCTCTCTCTCTCTCTCTCTGTCTCTCTCTCTCTCTCTGTCTCTGTCTCTGTCTCTCTCTCTCTCTCTCTCTCTCTCTCTCTCTCTCTCTCTCTCTCTCTCTCTCTCTCTCTCTCTCTCTCTCTCTCTCTCTCTCTGTCTGTCTCTGTCTCTGTCTCTGTCTCTCTCTCTGTCTCTCTCTCTGTCTCTCTGTCTCTGTCTCTCTATCTGTCTCTCTCTCTACTCTTCTCTCTCTCTCTCCCTCCATCTCCCCTCTCTCAGCAGGGTAAGGAGGGCTTCCTGCAGATCCTCCACAGGTACATGGAGGTTCATGGCACGGTGTACTACGAGACCCAGCGCCCCCCCGAGGTGCCCGCGTACGTCAAGAACCACGGCCTGCTGCCCCAGCACGAACTGCAGCAGCTGCTGCGCAAGGCTAAGGTAGCACACACACAGACAGACACACACACACACAGACAGACACACACAGACAGACACACACACAGACAGGATCGCACACAGACAAGAACACGCACACAGACAGACACACACACACAGGAACACACAAACACAAGAACGCACGCACACGCACACAGACAGACACACACACAGGAACACACACACAAACGCACACACAGACACACATACACACAGGAACACACACACAAACGCACACACAGACACACATGCTGAGGTAAGCACACACACAGAGGAATACAAACACATACACACACTCGCTCTAGGGGTCACACTCATGAACCCACACACTCTTGAGAACACTCATGAGCACACACACACACACGGGCTCTCTACGCCACATAACCCAAAGCACACACACAGTTTAACATCCAGCGCATGTACGCACATTATAGAACAAGTTTACACAAACACGCACCCAAAATGTCACACGTAACACACAATTGTATTTGGAGAGCAAACCTCACAAAGGTCAGATGGATTCCTCTGACTTTGTGCTCTCCCTCATCTCCCCTACCCCAGCTCTTCATCGGGTTTGGCTTCCCCTACGAAGGCCCCGCCCCTCTGGAAGCCATCGCCAATGGCTGCATCTTCCTGCAGCCCAAGTTCCACCCACCCCACAGCTCCCTCAATCACGAGTTCTTCAGAGGGAAGCCCACCTCCAGAGAGGTACGCTCCCATTGGTTGGTCAACACCTCGCTCCCATCGATTGGTCAACATCCTGCAGTAGAAAACCACCTTCCATCCTTAGATGACATGAGCTTGTGGAAACTCAGGACTCTCACCGTCCGTGGGGTTCAGTGTAACCAAAACCCGAGCTAACCCCGCCCCTGTGGGCCGTTTCCAGGTGTCGTCCCAACACCCCTATGCAGAGCAGTACATCGGCAGGCCCCACGTCATGACGGTGGACTTCAACAACTCCCAGGAGT
Organism: Hypomesus nipponensis; assembly: GCF_054491055.1. NCBI lineage: Eukaryota > Metazoa > Chordata > Actinopteri > Osmeriformes > Osmeridae > Hypomesus > Hypomesus nipponensis. The sequence continues at coordinate 7,023,379 of NC_140381.1, read as the reverse complement.
TTGACTCGGCCATCAGGGAGATCATGAGGACCAAGGTACACACACACACACCGGTCAACACTGTAGCGACAGCTGTGGATGTGCTAGCAGCTGGGGGGCAGGCGCTGGCTTCAACTCGGAGGCGTTGTCGTGGCTGCTCCTGCCTCAGTCACTCCCACCACGTCTGTGACCGCGATTTTGACCCAAGCGGCAGCCTGCAGTGTGTGGGCAGTAGACTGTAGCGAGGGGCAGCAGACTGTAGTGGGGGCAGCAGACTGTAGCGTGGGGCAGCAGACTGTAGTGGGGGCAGCAGACTGTAGCGTGGGGCAGCAGACTGTAGTGGGGGCAGCAGACTGTAGCGTGGGGCAGCAGACTGTAGTGTGTGGGGCAGCAGACTGTAGCGTGGGGCAGCAGACTGTAGTGGGGGCAGCAGACTGTAGTGGGGGCAGCAGACTGTAGTGTGTGGGGCAGCAGACTGTAGCGTGGGGCAGCAGACTGTAGTGGGGGCAGCAGACTGTATTGGGGGCAGCAGACTGTAGCGTGGGGCAGCAGACTGTAGTGTGTGGGGCAGCAGACTGTAGCATGCGGGCAGCAGCCTGCGTTGAGACACTGGGGAGTGCAGTGGTGGAGTCATTAGCAATAAACGAGACTTTATAGGGCCCGGCAGTGAGTTGGAGACAACTGGCTGTGTGGTAGAGGTCAGCTAAGAGGTCGAACAGGAAGATTAAAGGCCCCCGTAAAATTCCACTTCAGGGTGTATGTGTGTGTGTGAGAGAGAGAGAGGGGGAGAGGGGGAGAGGGGGAGAGGGGGAGAGGGGGAGAGGGGGAGGGGGAGGGGGAGGGGGAAGATGGTTGCATTTGTGTGCGTGTTGTTCGGTGTGTGTGTGGTTGCGTGTGTGTGGTCTCCCCACAGCTGAAGCGGCTGTCTTCCTCTCTGTCTTGTCTGACACACCATAGCTCAGTGCCTCGGCTCTTAGTCTCTGTCTGCGCTGTCACTCCACAGAGAGATTGGTGATGGGCCACTTCACCCCTCACTGGAGACAGACCTCCCATGCGCACGCACACGCACACACACTCATGCACGCACACGCCCGCACGCCTGCTCGCGATCATCTCGGGGATTTTATTCTTCCTTTGTGCACTCACACACATTCACCCGCATTGCCCGTCCAAACAGAGCACGGAGGAAGGCCAGGCATTCAACATGGCATACAATAGAGGACATCCAACCAGACATACTTATGTATACCACCCACACACACACACACACTCACACACACACCCCGCAGCGTGTCCACGCTCTCGGTCTAGAGGAGCTGCACATGCTCGCCCATGCGGACCGAACCAATCTCTGCAGCCTGACACCTCCTCATGTTTCTATAAATCCCTCACTCCATCTCTCCACTTTTCTCCGGCCCCCTTGCGTCACTCCTTCCATTCCCCCCTCCCCTTATCTCTCGACCCCCACCCCCCCTCCCTGCCTTATCTTTCCCACTTGGATGACCTGAAGTGAAGAACACGTTTTCTTTTTCCCCGATTTCCCCTGAATGGGCTCAGGCCCCAGTCTCAGGCTTCCTCTTGTTTGCCACAACAGAACCAGACAGGCAGGGATTCTGCAGCGTGAACATTGACACGTTCGACCGAGAACACGGCATGAGACATCCACGGAGATGCCTCGTGACATTTGATTTGTACAGCCGTGATCAGATTTGAAAATGTGTGTAACTTTCCAAATGACATTATCCCTTCCCCAAAACACAGATTTATGTGTAAAAACTGGGACAGTTTTCACATGCAGTTGAACACAGGCAGTTTAGTACAAAACTGTGGTTTTGTATTAAAAAGGGATTTAGTGAGTCATGTATCATTTACAGTCGATGGTCTGGCACATTAGGCCTGTACTCTGCTGCAAAGTACAGGCACGGTCTATTCTTTATGTGTCTGGGCTGTTTGGTGACGTTACGCACGCCTGGTGATGGAAATGCATAATCTTTTTATAGCTTCTACATTTTAATGAATATGTTTTCTTATTGAGTCTCTTTTTGCTTTTAATATTTGCAAGCAAGGGGATTGTGAACATTGTGTTCGTGTTAGCCTGTGGCGGTTCTCGTGAGCACTCGGTCGCCAAATGGTTTGGTCTCACAAATCGGCCCTCTAGCCTTTTTTGGTCTACATGATTTTTGACGCCCTTTCTTGTTTTGTAACCTGTAGTACTTGAAATTTTAGCTAATATAAGTTGCATTGAAATATTATTATTAGCCATAATGAGAGATGATAGGAAATGAAGCCTGAATCACGCTACACAAAAAAAAAAAAACAGGTGATGTGTTTCAATCCATGTTTTTATTGGCCTGCATGGTTCGTATTTCTCAACGACCAGAAGTAAACCCAAAGACAAATGGTTTCAGACAGATCCAGGCTTCTCTTTAATCAAGCCAATCAAGGGACAACCAGTGTTGACGAGGGATTGGGCTGACTATTCGCTTCCACCCTAATGAAATCAGACAATTTACGACGAGTAGACGTCAGGCAATTTAGCCACCACAGTCACCTACACAGACACATTTATTTGTTGTGATTAATTACCACCCGTGTATTATCATTAGCGTGACTGAAAAATCAAGTTACAAACAAGTACAATATGGAAAAATAGGCAGTGTGTGCTGATTGCCTAGCAACACAATGTTCTAAAATGTCCGTATTTCTGTTTTGTTGTTTGTGTGTGTTATGCGTGTGTGTGTGCGTGTGTGTCTTTGCAGGTGCAGCCATACCTTCCCTATGAGTATACCTGCGAGGGAATGCTAGAGAGGGTACACGCCTACATACAGCATCAGGTGAGCACACACACACGCATACTCACACACCCACCAAGAGCATTGCCTCGCCTTGCCTTTCTCCCGGTGTTCATTACCATGCGCTCATCCGCCCCTGCAGTCTCCCACACCCACGCTCTCTGGTGCTAGACCTTCCAGAACCCTGTAATCAACCTGGACCAGGAGATTGATCTCCCACCAGCTGCCAGCATGGGCTATCCATGTAGCAGGAGCAGAGGGGGGGCGGGGGGTGGTGCAGGGGGGTGCAGGATGTGGAGGTGTAGAAGGGAGCAAGCGGGGGGGATGGGACACAATGAGATGAGAGAGGGCAGGACACGAGAATGTGACGAGAGAGAGAGAGAGAGAGAGAGAGAGAGAGAGAGAGAGAGAGAGAGAGAGAGAGAGAGAGAGAGAGAGAGAGAGAGAGAGAGAGAGAGAGAGAGAGAGAGAGAGAGAGAGAGAGAGAGAGAGAGAGAGAGAGAGAGAGAGAGAGAGAGAGAGAGAGAGAGAGAGAGAGAGAGAGAAGTGAGGGAGAGAAGTGAGGGAGAGAAGTGAGGGAGAGAATGAGTGGAGATGACAGGGGTGGAAGGGTGGGGGTTGAGGTGAGTAAAAAGACACAGCCAGTCATTGTCTGACTGATTTGATGTCTTTCCCTTCCCGGGTCTCCAAGTCGGAGAAAATTGCAGTTATCTTCTCTCATTTGTTTCCCAGTGATGTGTTGGCTGACATCGAGCCATTCAGCTACCACAGTCAGAGTTGCGATAATGTCTTGCAGTTCTCTAGCCCCATTACACCTGGCTGGCTGGCTAATCAGACTCCTTCGCATGTTTCAGACTCTTCACCGCCACCACAACTTCCTGTATTTCTGTGAAGTACATCGACAAATGTGTGTCGATGCAAGGCTTGTGGGTCGCGGTATTCATCTTGTATGTGTGTAGAGGCGGGAGAGGGGGAGGAGGGGTTGTGTGTGTTGCTCCACATCCGACATCCTGATCAGCTTCACCAGACCCCCCCCCCCTTTCTCTCCTCTTTCCTCACCCCTAACCCCCTAGGACTTCTGTGAGCCTCAACCCCCCTTTCCTCCGGCCAACTCCTCCAGGCTGGGAACCGCTAGTCCTGGGCCTCTATTTCTCCCCCTGCCCAACACCACAGCCCTGGGCTGGGCCGCCAACGTCACGGCCCCCCCCGCGTGGCCTCCGCTCAGCTCCCTCAAGCTGCTGGCGTCCCAGGAGGGCCAGTCGTGCGTGGAGGCGTGCCGGGGCGAAGGCCTGGTGTGCGAGCCGGCGCACTTCCGCTTCGTCAACAACAAGGAGGCCCTCCGCGGGTGAGCGTTTGGGGGGAAACACACAGGGACGGGAGGGGACGGGAGGGGGGCGCATGCCTAGTGGAGGCGGTGCTCGCATGCTCCGAGAAGCATGTTGACGCGCACGCGGGGGAACGGGGGGGAGGCTCTGCTGCCCAACGCGGCGACGGGCTCGCAAACCATCACACAGCCCTGGCCCAAGCACACATAAAAGGCCCTTCCCCCCCCCCCCACACATCCTGCTACATATGTAGCCGCCCCCCCCCTTCCCCCCCCCCACATCCTGCTACATATGTAGCCGCCCCACCCCCCCTCCCCCCCCCCCCACATCCTGCTACATATGTAGCCGCCCCACCCCCCCTTCCCCCCCCCCCACATCCTGCTACATATGTAGCCGCCCCACCCCCCCTTCCCCCCACCCCTGCACTCCTCTCCCTTAGCCTGCGGCGTCTCTGCCCCAGGTGTGTCTCCCCTCTCTCCCCTTTCCCCCCCCCCCCCTCCCAGTCTGTCAGCGGAAGCCCATTTCAAACGGTTTCCAGGCCTGTCTGAAGTCTCCTCACCCCCCCCCCCCCCCCAACAACCTCACTCAGATCTCCACTGACAGCACACTGCAGAGTGGCATTCCTGTCAGAATCCCCCAAAAACCCCATCTCCCCTTTTCCCGTCTCTCCATCCCTCTCCTTATTGTTTCTTTTCTGGTGCTGATTTGCTCTGACCCCCCCTCGGTATCTACAGTTCTATCTCTTCTTTCCCAGTTGCCCTTTTTTCTACTTCTCCCTCTCTCTTTCTCACCCACTCAAACACACTGTTTCCTTGCCCCCCCTTGTGTAGGCATTTACAAGGGGCGGTACTTACAATACTCTCCTCTTTCTCTCACGCACACCTTCTCTTTCTTTCTCTCTTTCTTCCTTCGTCTCCCCCTTCTTTCCTTCCTTCCTTCCTTCCTCCCTTCCTCTCTTCCCCTCTCCGTTGTCTCCCGTCGTCATTGTTAACCCTTCTTTCCCCACCCCCCCCACGCAGGCTGGAGGTGCAGTGCGACTCGATGGACGCCGAGACCAATCACGTGCTCCCGGCCTTCTCCGTGCTGCGGCGGGAGTGCGCCCTCCAGAAGGAGCCCCTCCTCTTCAGCTGCGCCGGCCGCTCGCCCAAGCACCGCCGCCTCTGCCCCTGCAGGGACTTCCGCCGCGGACAGGTGGCGCTGTGCCGCGACTGCTTATGATGCCAGGGGGGGGGAGGAGGAGGAAGGAAGGAAGAGGGCGACGCCAAGGAGGTGCCAAACCTGAGGAACCACTGGAGCTGCAGACACCGTTTTCCCGCTCGAGAGTGGATGGTGGGGCTGCGAGCTGAAGTTGTTAGGACCGGTTAGGACTGGTTGGGGCCGGTGGCGATTCGTTCTGGCTGGTTGAGACTCGTTGTACCACGTCATGGTTGATTGTTTGTGACAGGTTATAGATTGTGCGTAACGGAAGTTATAGCGGGCGATTAACACTGGGTCCAACTGTTTAAAACTGGTTGTAGTGGGGAGTTGACAATATTTTGTATCCGACTTCCTGTTGGAGTAGCTTTATGGTAAGCACCATGGTGAGTAGCAGGAAGTCAGCGGAGGAGAAGGCAGGACTGCCAGCAGTCAGGATACCTAACCTATACTCAACTAGGAGCCTCTAGCAGGAGAGGAGATGTATGTATATTAGTGGCAGAGTGTGACATCATCACTCAAGCGTGTGAGGATCTGCTGTAAACGGCTAAGCCCCACCACCCTGGCACCACCACAAAGCTGAGAAACGCATCGCCACGGCTACTGACACCGGTGAACCTCAGAGGTCTTTCGATGAAGATGGGGGGGGGGGGGGGGGGGGGACAGTGTCTTCAAACAAACGAGACCATAACATGGACAGTGGACTATGTGGGTCAATAACCAATCATCTCTCCTCTCTGGTTTTGACACCCTGACGATGGCCAATCAGACCTTGAGGCAGATGTAGCCTGTTTAAAGATAGCCCGTTCCCATTGGTCTGACCGTGGCCAGACCGAGGCGACAGACAATGCAATCAGCAGACAGCTCCTGTTGCGAAGATAATGTGTTGCATTGGGGTGTATGTGTGGGAGGGTTGCCAGGGAGAAGGGAGGGTGAAAGATTATTTTTCAATAAAGTGATGAAGAAATGGGTACTGGGCTTTGCTTCCGACACAAAAACAGAGGATTTTTAAACACCCTCTGAAATAAAAAATAAAAAGAGACTTAAGTTATACAGAGAGATCAAAGCTTCTGTGTGGTGTTGTGCCTGTCTCATCTTGAATCACTTCCTATCTATCTGAACAGACGTCTTCCCTCCCTCTGGCTAATCTTTCGGTCTTTTTTCTGGCTCCTCTGCCCATCGAACCCTTCCGTCATCCATCCGTCCGTCCATCTGGGTGAAGAAGCGTTTGATCTTTCGTTCCTTCACAGCTGAAAGGTGGGAAGGGAGCCGTCGATATGTTGCGAGGGTGGGCAGAGGAAGTCCGATATCTGTCAGGTGTTGATGAGCGATGAGTCTCGCTCTACTGAGGTCACCGTGCCAGCCGGGATTTCTACTTTGTTTCAGGAAGTAGTGGGTGAGTGCTTAGTCAATATACTGGAGCTCATAGTTCACGAGTCACTTACTAACCTTTGGTTCCCCCTACACAAACATAGCTTCTGATTATACATAACTGTTGGGGCATAATCAAGGCATAATCAATATAATATTTCAGCTAAAAGATGTGACTAGGTTTTTGAAACGGCAGTATCGGATGATAAGTAAAAAGTAAATATTGAGCATTAAGTAGAAATGGAAACTGTTCTTGATAATCTTTCACAGTGATTTTCTTTGTGGGCAAACATAGACCTAAAAAGTGAGTGACTTCTTTGGCGGCCACCCTTGATAATCAATATCCATTTCCTCTGAATGACTATTGAATGGTAGCCCATGGATGGCATTTGAGAGTCCGCTATTGGTCATTATCCAGCGAATGAAATAGAATGTGATGAATAATAAATCAGAAGTTTTGACAGCCAGTTAGAATTCCCCATTGATTCACCACCACCACCACCACGCAAAAGCCATCATTTTTGAAAACGTCCACCTCCCAACTCCCCCCCTTCACGCGCGCACACCCCGCAGCCATTCAAATGGCAGTTAATAATTTCCATCCTTCAATTCATTTCTTGGAGCACGATATATACAATGATCGTAAAGAAACACTTAGCTGCCGTGGCCTCGGAGATGAAGTCACAGTTTCCTCGCGGAGGTTCGGGGCGCAGCGAGGAAGCGTGCTGCCAAACGAAATGTGTCTGAATGTAATTCCTATTAGCATAATTTCTGATTAAGTCATGAGCTAATTAGAGGAGCAGATTAATTCCCGTGCACTGTAAGGTTAATGGAATGAAAAGGGGGGGGGGGGGGGGGGCAGACTGAGGCTGGAAGGTCTTTGTGTCGGTGTGTGTGTGTGTGTTTGTGTGTGTGCGTGCATGCATGCTTTTTTGGTGTGCTGGTGGAGGGATTAGTTCACCACTAGGAAGACAAACACACACCTACTCTCTCTCACACACACACACACACACACACCTGAAACCCTGAGATGTTATGGCATCTCAGGTAGAGATTTATGACAATAGCTAGTTATTCACTTTACAGAATGAGCACTCACTCAGTCTCTCATCTCTTTATCTTGGTCACCCTTTTCCTTCACATTCAGGGTGACTTTATAAAGTTTATAAAGGGCGATCTATTCAGACAATTGGCTGTCCTGGATCCGGAGTTCATGATTTGATAGTTCCTCATCAAACAAGCGTTCAGGCCAAACACTTCCTGTCAAGGACACCGTGTGTGTGTGCGTGTGTGGTGGGGGTGTGTGTAGGTGTTTTCACTTTTTGCAAGACCTCTGTGAGTGCACCCCAAAGGGGGGAAGAGACCGCTGTATTCCAGTTCTTACATAGCAATGTCTGGAGGCTACTTTTAAGCACTCCATTTTGTGCTCCATTTTGAATCCTGGTCCTCCAGGCATTTTCACCCAGAAAAAAAAAAAAAAGGTTTTTACCGTAAATTGAAAAATATTTTTGCAGTATACAGACCCTACTAAGCGAATATATTTCCCCATGAGCTATCGAGAGAGCGAAATAGAGAGAGAATAAAGAAAACATTCGGGAAGGATATCCTGTTCCGTACACCGTAAATCTGGAGATATTTGTGAGATCAAAGCTTGGTTTTCTGTGATCCGTCTTATCTATATACTGTGTGCTCGGCGAATCAGAACTTTGCTTTCGCTTCAACAATGGATTTGATGCAGTCCCTGATACCCATGGCAGACTCTCTGAAGAATTGCGTTGCCCAAAACGATTAAACCAGCTTGGCGTGAGAAAAAGACAAATTCAGTAAATAAAAAGGATGACAAGGAAGAGATATATCTTATACATCGTATATACTATAACCGAGATATACTGAAACTGACAAATCAGGCGAATACACACAAAGAATTCTGTCTTGTAAATAATCAGTGGCCAATCGAATGGCCGTCACAACAACAACAAAAAGAAAACATCCTTTAACTATCTCCAGCTTCTCCTGGAGTGATGTGAGCAAAGCTTTGACCCTCGTCAACGGCCGGTTGGAGAGGGAAATGTGATTTATGAAGCAGGACCTTGCTGCTGCCTTCCTAAGGCACCAGATCAATACAGAGAGTGAATCCTGCATTCTACCCTGCCTGGTTACAACTACCTCCTCCTCCTTCCCACTGGGAGAGAGCACCTCTCGGTTCAACCTCTATTATACAGACTATCTTTAAACATTCATTTCCGGTTGTTGTTCCTCCAAGTGTGTGTGTGTGTGTGTGTGCGTCAGCGTTGCGCTGCGCCCGAATAACAGATTTGCGTGTGTCTTTTGTGTGGGTCCACCACTGCTCTTGTTTGTTTGTTATTACGGTGACATTCGTGCCGGCGTTTTAATTAGGCCCCAGTTCCGTGTGGCGAGATGGCGAGGCTATAGCTCCAGCAGGCAGTGTCAGCGCGCCCAGTCTGGGCGAAGCACAGGCCTGTGGGTTTCTGGAATGAGATTTTCACACTATTGATTTATAGCTGTCAGTATTCAGTGTGTGTGTGTGTGTGTGTGTGTGTGTGTGTGTGTGCGGGTGTGGGTGTGTTGCCAATGCATCGGGGGAGTGTGTACGTATGTAATGATGTCGCGCTGTGCATGTGTGGGTGTGTTTGACGGAGCGTTGGAAGAGTGTATTTTTAAGTTTATGCTTTGAAGGATAACGGCTTGGGAGGCGAAGATCTCCTTTTTCGAGTTTTTCTTCAGCGCAGGTGTAGGAAACACCGACTTGAGACAAAACAAGTCGTTGATCAAGTTTCTTTGGAAGGGGGTGCCGTGTGAGACTCTTCAGTGATTCACCTTAAATCCGCTTGTTGCCTATTTAAGTTTCTCAGCTGCTGATTCTGAACCTCATCACCTTATTCATGCCGAACCCAATAATTCATAGACACAAATATCGCCTGACATGGACGAGGAAATCATTGACCGACGCCAATGGCGGGAATGAGACGGAAAAATACGGAGTTTAAAAAGCGAAGCGGTCCACACTCGGGGCTGAGCAGCCATCTCATCCGCACGCTCCTCCATTCTTCCCTTCTAAACGCCGTCTTCAGCCCTTTCATAGTTCTTTCATCCCTCGCTACTCTCCGTCCCTCCTTTGCGTTTTCCCACTTGTCTCGTCTCCAGCTTGTTTTCCCCGGCCACCATCTTGTTTACATAGACAAACACAGTGCTGTTTGCTCTTGATGCTATTTGTGGATATAATGATCCCATCTCTGCATATATAGCCATGGCCTCGATGAAGGCTTTGGTTATACAGCAGCTAGCCTAGAAGAGGGCAAATAGCCTTCATCTTTGTCTCCCTTTTGAATTTTTCCCCGTCTTAATGATGCCAGACGTTTGAAGTCCTGGAGGAACTGGAAGAGTTCATTGCTTCTGGTCATGTGGTCCAGTCCCAATGGGGATGAAACACATCAAAGTGTTTGTGTGTGTGTGTGTGGGGTGTATATACGTGTATGTGGTTTGGATGTATTTTGTGGGGCGTGTAAAGTCGGTATGTAAGTTTGAAATGTGTCAAATAACCATGCACGTTTGGTGCGTATAAACAAAGCATGCACCCTTTGCACACTTATTCATACTGACACCTGTGTGTGTGTGTGACAGACAGACAGACAGATCACAACCTCACGTGTCAACAGGCAGGTGTGTGTCTGCGTGTCAGTCTGAGGAAGTATCAAAATGTCAAGCCAGTCAGTGTTAATCCTACTCACAGTTGGGAGTCACTGTGTCACATCCCTCTGCCGCCCGTTGATCTACCTGAGCTGGGTTTCAGAATTGCTGCTGCACCCCTGCTATTGTCCCCTTGCGTCAAAGCTCTGCACACACACACACACAGTAAGAGGAGTTTCACTTCACTCTCTTAGGATGCGGGCTCAGCATGGACGTTGCTTGTGAGAAAGAAAAGAAACTCAACGAAGAGAAGATGAGAAACGGAGAGAGCTGGAGGGAACGAGAGAAAGGAGAGAGGCAGGAGGGAGAGAGAGGGGAGGGGAGACAGAGGGAGAGGGATGTGCACGGAGAGAGGACTGAAAAGAAGTGGAGGAGAGGAAGATGGGGGGGGTGGGAAGTAAAGGGGGAAGAGGGAAGTGAGGTAAGGGATGATTTAGCAATGGAGGACGACAGAGCGCTTAAATAATGCAGAAGTGATGGTCCTCGAATCCCCGGAATCTACCAGAGTGTCAGTCCGCGTGAGCATGAATAAATAAAGTTCTGTAAATAAAAGACGGGCTTTATTGGCCCCTTCAAATATTTCAAGAGACGGAAATCAATGGCGGGCGCCTCAGGTGTGCGCGAGCGAGCGAGGGAGGGAGGAATGTTCCGAGACGAGAAGGAACGGAGGATCCACCTCTCCTCCGACCTTTCGTTCTCTCTCTCTCTCTCCCTCTGTCACTCCCTTCCTCGATCCCTCCCTCGATCGCTCCCCTCGCTTCATCTCTGAGGTGGCGGTGAGCTCGCAGCTCGACTCCGCATGCAACAAAGAGCCGCGTCATTCACCTGCAGGAGAGCCTCTCAAGGTCTGAGACATAAACAGTCTGTGTCCGTGTGTGGGTGTGTTTTCTATGTGCATCGTGTGACGATGCGTCTCTCTGCTCTCTCCCTCCTTTCTGCCTCCCCTCCCCTCTCTCTCTCTCTCCATCCCTCCTTTTCTCTTCCTCCCTCGCCCCCCTCCTCCTTTCCTCCCCTACACCCTCTCTCACTTCAAAGCTGGCTTTGGGGAGACGGGATTAAACTAAGATACGGGTCTCAGCATGCAGGCATATTAATCAAGAGGGAAAGAGAAGTAGAGGAAGGGAAGAGACGGAGAGAGGAAGGGGGGGGGGATTAACTGTTCCGTCATCATATCCTGTGGCACATTGCCGTGGCCCGCGGGAGACACGACAGCGCTCGCCCAGTCCCCACACAGGCCGGCCTCGGTCGCGAGGCGATTGGAAAAAGGCTGTGCAAAAGCCAAACAAAACAAAAGGGGATTTTCGCCACGTGATATGACCCCTTAACAACCCTTTCCGAGTCATACGACTGGGGTAAATCTGGACAGACGCAAAGAGAGAGCTGGCTGATGGTGTAAGATAATAAGGGGTTTCCGAGGACGGTGTGCATTTCAAAACGGAAATGTTAAAAGAGGAAGAGGGATCACAAGCGGTCAACAGCGAGGTGGGTGGTTCAGGAGTGGAAGCCACTAATTGGTTCCTCGCCTCTCATGTAAAGGTAGTTCAAGCTGGGAACCATTGCTTGGAAACGCAAAGAGCGAGAGATAGAGAGAAAGAAAGAGAGAGATAGAGAGAGGGCGAGAGAGAAGAAGAAAGCGGAGAGAAAGATGAAAATCTGAAACAGCAGGCACAGAAGGGACTGTGGCGGTGGCGGTGAGATCCAGAGAGCCTGCCTTAGACCTCTCTGGGCAGGACCCGGGAGACCAAGGCAACCCTCTTGATGGTGATGACCGGGAACCATCTTCCCTCATGTCTGTGTCGACCGTGAACCTTACCTCAAAACACTGAAATAACACAAACCCCAGAGGAGGAAAGGGGGTGAAGAAGGGGTGAAGAGGGGGAGAGGAGGGACCGGAACAAAAGGAGGGAATCAAAGAAAGGAAGGAGAAAGCTATTATCGGAGTCAGAATGCCGAACTAATGATTGGCCCAACCATTTTGACCCAGACATCTGGCGGACTGGGACCATGGTCCTGTTGTAAAAGGTGAGGTTATGGTCCACTGGGAGAGGGAGAGGGAGAGGGAGCTAGAGAGAGGTAGAGAGAGGCAGAATGTGTGCACACCTGCACAATAATTTCCATCTCACACACACGCAAACACACGGAAGAGCAGAGGGAAGGGAGCTCCTATGCTAAGCAGATCTAAATACAGCAGCTTCATTTTCAAGCTCAACCCCATAGGGGAGAGTCTGTGTGTACAGTACTACCTCATCCATATGCAAATTCAAACAAACACACACACCCCACTTGTCCCTAGTTGTGTATTTAAAGTACATAGGGTTCAAGATTAGGGTTGGAGTCAGTGTTAAGAATGGAATCATGGTTAGGGTTAAGGTTAGGGGTAAGGAAGAGCTCGTCGTTAAAGGGGTGTGACGTCCTCACTAGTACAGTAAAACAAACTTGTGTGTGTGTGTGTGTGTAGTCTCCAGCTCTAATTATAGAGGTAGTATCTGTGAGGATGCAGTGGTTTTGGAGGTACAGTAGCGGGGGGTGGGGTGGGGTGGGGGGGGGGTGGGGGTGGGTGGGGGGGGCCCTGGGGAGACACACACTACATGAGAGGGAGAGGCTTTGATCTCCATGACTACAGAGAGAAACACGGGTGTCAGCTCCAATGTGTCCACACTGGAACACACACACACACACACACATACACAAATACTATAAATGTGACACATCACAAGCACACAACATCCCTTGACATAGCTTACCTTCTTGCACACACACACGAAGATACCATACCGGCAAAACTCAGACGTCTACCAAGACTGAAATGCTTTGATGCTGGGGTGACAAGACAGGTAGTAGACACAGATATGGTGGCAGTTACCAGACAATATCAGGATGTGTCAGTGGGGACTTAGAACCATGTGACTGACAGTGCTTTGTGACACATGCATATGGTCGAGACTAGACTCTGGGGAATGTATTTGCGATAGTTATAAATATTTATGCTATTCATATCTGGAAATATAACAGCTTGTGGTATATTCATATTCGATGACAGATTGAAAATGTCAAATTGAGTATATGCCAATTAAGGTGCCTTAAATTAGTGGTAAATATGCAAAACACTGGAGTTGACAAACATTTGCTAAAACCAACAGGGTTTAAAAAACATTTTGGCAGCACTCAACGTTTCTTTCAAACAAATCTCAGACGAAGACAAATTAAAAGTTATGTGGGTCAAACAACTGGATGTGCAGTGTGCGCTGTTTGGACTTTAATTGGCCCAGGTATGCTCGCTCCGTTGTCGCCAAGGAGTCGAGCAGTGTCAGTTTCACGACTGAAAGGTTTGGAGTTTGCCAGTAGAAAGGTAAGATAAATCTCAGCAATGTTCTTTCTGCCTCTTTACTTTCTGTATCTTTTACAGCCAAGAAACTCTCAATTTATTAGCCCGAAGTTCAGACTTGTGTGTAAGATTGGATTCATACAGGCTTGAAGAAACTTCTTGAGGTTATTATTATAACCTCAACGTTATTGTGCCATATCAGGCAAAGAGACGACACAGCACACTATTAGAACTGTTCAACGACATTGTTTAATTTCCTGAAAAACAGTGCACTGTCGCTACACTACAAATTGACACATTATGCAGCCTAGATCATAGCAGGTTGGTTCATCTGTGCTAGCCTACATGTATGAACGAATAAGCATTCATGCATGGAATTTGCTGCCAATCCTTAAAGAAACAGGCTGTACCTAATTAGGAAGTTTTTGCACAAAAGCTCCTGGATTTGTTTTCCTTTCTCTACGAGGCTTTTTTCCTCGTCATTATCTTAGAACATCTGGTTGCTTTAAATTAGTATCTTTCCCTTACTTTCATGAAGGCTCATATTTAGCATAAAAAGCTGTATGATCGGGCCAGGACACGCTAAACAGATGGTGACAAAAATACGCCTAAAGCGTGGATCATAAAATCATCCTTCATCGTGTATAGCCATGTAAACATATTTTTTATTCGACACATTTTCTGGTGTGTGTTCTCATAACTATTTCTCAGGCAATGCTTGTGTCGGTAAAAACACCAGGTGGATCCCTGAAAGCAAACAGCGGCGACAGCCAAGCCAAGACGTCGTTTGAAAAACAAATGACATTTGGAGCCTCACGGTCCCTCAGCGCCGCGACAACCGACAACAAACGCAATTCATTCTGTCACCTTATCCTTCACAGTCTCTGAACATCATTCAGACCATTTTTCGTGTGTGTGTGTCTTTTATGTCTCTTAACTGCAGGAGATAGAATACTTCTTCATTCTTACAATGCCTCAATCTTGATCTCCTTCGGAAGGTGTGAAAAGCCCAGCAGCTTAGCCAGCCTCCAGGCTGTGTTCGTCCGTATACGCCTGCTCCTGTTCTGAAGACGCCGACGGTGAGGAGACTCATCAGGTCTCCACTGTGGAGAGGATATACAGATGTTATCTGTAAGTGAGGTCCACTTATGTGAGCCTCCCAGACAGACTGAGGGATGGACAAGTCCCCCCTGCCTACCTTGGCTTGGCTGTGTGAACACACACACGTGATACACTAGTGTGCTTACACAGGAGAGGGGGGGGGGGAGGGGGGAGGGGGGGGGGGGGTATTTTGACACGCCAGACACACACGCTCACTGGTTATCCGACGCTCAGGGTGCTCCAGTGCACTCATCCTCGACCCCCACCCCCCCCACACCCCCCTCTCCCCAACCCCACCTTTCTTCTTGAGCACTCACTCAGACACTCGCACACACACACACACCCACACGCACACACACACTCGCACACACACACTCACTTAGGCCCCGCTCGTAGTCTGAAGCGGCGAGGCCCCTTTTAGCTGAAGTGATCCCCAGCGAGAGACGGGGGAGAGCCCACGGAGGTTGAAGATGGCTGGAGCTGGATGCCCGGGCCCTCCAAAGCACTCCCCCCATCCCCCCACTCGTCTCATCCACTCGTCTCGTCCACTCGTGTCATCCACTCGTCTCATCCACTCGTCTCGTCCACTCGTCTCATCCACTTAGCATCGCCCGGAGGTAAACGCGACTCGCCGAAATCCCCGCCCGGAACGAGAAGAGACTCTTGACCTCAGGACGAGGAACACTCAAGCGGGAAACACAACCCTCCCGGTTCAGCTTTCTGCCGCTCCGGACGCAACGTCTTTTCCGAGCTCGTTTGGGATCGGACTGAAGGCCTGACGCCTTTCTTAGGACGGCCCCCTCTATAGATGCTGATTCGACTGTCGATGAAACCCCCGACCTCTCTGTGTGGTGCGCCGCAAATGTAGCAGTCGGATCGAAGGTCCGTAACCCTCCGGTGTCGTGTCGCTTTCCCGCCCCCCCCTCCCCCGCCCCCCCCTCCCCCGCCCTCCCCCCACCAGCGCGTCTCAGCGGGGTTTGTTCGGCGCGCGCCGTGTGGCGTCGACGCTCATGTCGGTACAGATTCCGGGTTTACTCGCTCATTCACTCTTAAGTCTTTTCCTTGTCCTCTATTCCTCCGCCCTCTCTCTCTCTCTCTCTCTCTCGTTTTACCATCATCCAGTGTGCTTTATGCATAAGGCTGCTCAATCATGAAAGCGTGCTTGTGTAAATGCGAGGCGGAGAACGAGGCGTGCCGTGTGATGCCGGTGAGTGCTCTGGATCACAGTCTACAAGTGGGTCTCTGCTCTGTGCCACGCACAGCCGCAGACCGGGCAGGGAACGTCGCTTTGGAGAGTGCGAGGTGAAGGTTGGAGTATTTGCTGCGTCCTCCCTCACATAAGCGGGTTGTCTGCACCTCTGACGCTGAACAAGATCATCATTTTCACAGCCTCTGACTTGATACCCAGTCTCTCATGGCTGCAGAGGTGGGTTCTGTGAAACGGTGAAGACGTCCTGTTGTTTATTTCCCACGGCGACATATTTAATAAACTGGTATTTGACTGGGTTCTTCATGAGATATTACACTTCTATACAGTTTAGGGGTATACAAATGTTTTACTTGGTAGGTCATTAATTAAAACCCGAATGTTAAGTGTTGACAAAAAAGATCTTCAATCCACCAGTAAGATGTTGTGACCTTATGCTCTGGATAGTGTGTATAAAGTAACCTCACTTGCTGTGTAAAATGAGTTCAAAGTCCCTTTTTTCCCCTCCTTCAAGAGGATCCTCGTGGACCAATGCAAGCTGAATACAACCCTTTAATACAGTGGCTGTCCTTTTGATAGCTTTCTTATTCGTCTCTCTCTCTCTCTCTTTCTCTCTCTTTCGCACTCTCACTCTCACTCTCTCTCTCTTTCCAACCCTCTCTCACTCTCCCGTCTTCCTCTCCAGATTAATCTCTTTTAGCAGAGCTGTTCAAACATGGCCCAGTTTGGATGACACACAGACTGAGTGTTATAAATGACTCTCCCCTCTGTTCTCGCTGCAAAACAACCCTTCCACTACAATGTGCAGCACTGTGGGGTTTCAGAAGGCTTGAGTTGTTATTTTGAATGCAACTCTAAAGTTGCTGCATTAGCCTCTAATAGGCCCCTTTGGGCCTTCTGTAGAGCAGAGGTGGTCGTTCAAGTACACAAACGGTTGGCTGGGAGTTGGTTTTGATGACCTTTGCAGAATAACAATGGGTAGTTGTCCCTGATAGGGTAGCCCGACTGTCTAGTTAGAATGGTCTTCAAAACTAAACCAGGCTAAATGGGCTCCAGGGACCCACTCCGTCAAGTGAAATGCAGTGTAATCGTGTGCAGGCAGTGTGCTGTAAATACAGTCTATTTCAGTTTGCTGGACTTGAGCCAACAATCTGGCCCGAAACAAGGCACACTTTACATGTTATTCAAGAAGATACTCACCGACGCATACAAATATTGGTGTGCTTTTGTACACATTACGGCATGTGCCTTAAAGTTACTCTCTCTGACAGGAACCGTGTGGAACCGTGTGTACGTGTCTGGTTTGTGACTTTCACTGTCACAGTGTGCTTCAGAAATATAAATATGCTACCACGAGATGTGTTGCTGTGCCATCTGTGATGCATGCCTCTGCAAAAACACACACACACACACACACACACACACACACAGAGTTTGTTTCAATGCAATGAATATGTATTATTAATAAGGAAAGGTGGCCCCTCCAGGGTTGGGTATAGCACCCAGGTCTGCGCAGCATACTGATTGTGCTATAACACTTCTACGTGAGATTGTCACTCCGCCGCTGTTATGAGTTCTCTCGCTTCCAGTGGAAGCCTGCTCTTAATTAGAACATGGGCACTGAGAGAGGGAGAGGGAGAGGGAGAGGGAGAGGGAGAGGGAGAGGGGGAGGGGGAGGGGGAGGGGGAGGGGGAGAGGGGGAGGGAGAGGGGGAGGGGGAGGGGGAAGGGGAGGAGGGGGGGAGGGAGACAGAGACAGAGACAGAGGGGGGGGAGAGACGGAGACAGAGGGGGGAGAGAGGGGGAGGAAGTGAAAGAGAGATGAAGAAGGGTGCCAGGGCCCACCAGGCTGTGCTTCACAGCCAAAACAATAACGACACTCGTTCACTCTCTCCCTCACTCTCTCCCTCACACTCTCTCACACGTACACAGGGCACTAGAAACCGTGAAGATGTCCTGTTGTTTATTTCCCACAGCAACGTATTTCATTAAATGGTATTTATTGTAGCTGCACACCCTCCTACTCTTATAGAGCCAGATAGAGGCCAGATAGGGGCCAGATAGAGGCCAGATAGAGGCAAGAGAGGGGCCAGATAGAGGCAAGAGAGGGGCCAGATAGAGGCAAGAGAGGGGCCAGATAGAGGCCAGATAGGGGCCAGATAGAGGCCAGAGAGGGGCCAGATAGAGGCCAGATAGAGGCAAGAGAGGGGCCAGATAGGGGCCAGATAGAGGCCAGATAGAGGCAAGAGAGGGGCCAGATAGAGGCCAGAGAGGGGCCAGATAGAGGCAAGAGAGGGGCCAGATAGAGGCCAGAGAGGGGCCAGATAGAGGCCAGATAGAGGCCAGATAGAGGCAAGAGAGGGGCCAGATAGAGGCCAGAGAGGGGCCAGATAGAGGCCAGATAGAGGCCAGATAGAGGCCAGATAGAGGCCAGATAGAGGCAAGAGAGGGGCCAGATAGAGGCCAGATAGAGGCAAGAGAGGGGCCAGATAGAGGCAAGAGAGGGGCCAGATAGAGGCCAGATAGAGGCCAGATAGAGGCCAGATAAGGGGCACACAGCCACACTGGGCACAAACGCAGCCAACCTCTTAAGCACAGAAGGGAACAAGTAGAATTACGTTTTCCAATTTGACAGGAGAGTGTGTGTGTGTGTGTATGTGAGTGTGTGAGTGAGTCCCCACAGGGAGAATGCTTACGCTGAATGCCATCTCCATCTTTCCCTGGCACAGTGGACATCTGGAAGAGTCGAGACGCCCCAGCAGGGAGATGAAAGGAGAGGAAGTGCTTTGTAACGACGAGCCCAGGTCTCCTCCAGTCTCTCACTTCAACCATTATTCATCAGCCCAGCCGTGCTTGCCGAATGGACAGCAGAGCAGAAAGTACTGGTGTGGGTGTGTGTATCAGTGTGTTAGTGTGTGCTTTGGTGTCTTTCCATGGAAAAAGATGAGAGAGAAAAGTGGGAGCGATGTACAGTGTGCGTGTGTGTGTGTGTGTGTGCCTATTCGTGGCGTCCTGAGCGAGTGTTTGCTCAGACCAAAGAGCTTCCGTTTCCCCTCTTCTGTATGAGACTCAGTCCATCAGACAGCCCCACTGCCTACCAACCCCTAATTAGACAGGCCGCCTATCAGCCGCTCCCACTGTAAGAACCCCCCCTTGAACTCATCAACCACACAGCTGGTGTCGAGCCATGGACCAATGCTCCCAGAAAAGTCAGTCAAGAGGCATTTGTAGACATTGCATGATTACCTCCTCTGTGCCGGGGTGAAAAAAATTATATCTTTCTATGGACACAAAGTCATTTCAAGATGACACAACTGCTGATCTGCCACCGAGAAACTGCTCCATAAACGTTTTGGGCTCCAGCACCACGGACAGGGGTATTCACAAGCCTTGCCACACAGTAGGTCTTCAGGACCATGGAGAGTGACACTGGCAGCTGAAGCCAACCATGGCAAAGCTCCAACCAGACACGGCGTGCAAACGATAATGAACCCAACCAGCAGATGCTTTGACAGTCTCACCCTTCGCCTCACGCCTGCCTCCAGTGTTTTCCTGCAGCCTGTTTACCCCGAAAGAGCCGCGGAAAAACAGTCAGACCTCATCACCTCACGTCAAGTCGACTATTTGAAAAGCCAACACAGAATGTTGCCCTGGAACACATTTTCTTGCAGTGAAAGTCCAAGTGAGGATGGTCCAGGAGGGGCTCGAGCGGAATGGAACTAAACTCCAACTTCCAAGCCTTCAAGAACTTCCCAAACTTCTTCTTTTGATTGACGTCGAGGCTGAAAACCTTTGACACAGCTCCCGGGGGCGAACACAGGGTGTAAGTGGATGAGAACGGTGTCGTTGAAGCGGCTCCAGAAGGTGACGTCCGTTCCAGGCTGTGTGTGGCGTGCAGCGGTGGGACCGACAGGCGTTTCCCTCCGATGCGACAACACGTCATTCGTCTCCATCGGAGTGTTTGTGTTTCGCAGGGAGGGGAGGAGGGGCATTCCACTCTGTTTCGATGAGCCTCTCAGGGTGTTTGGGGCGGGCACTGCCCATCTGGACCGGCTGTGACCCTACCGAATGGCGTGAGGACGGAGGGGAAAAGGGGGGCACGGGGGGTGGGGGTGGGCGGTCGGAAGATGTGCGAGCACTTCGGTAGAGGCGCGTGGAAGAGCGGCCAGTTTTGGAGGAGAGGGACACCAGAAAGGGGGAAAGAAAGGAAAGAGTTTCAATCTCAAATGTCCGTCCAAACTTTTTTTCGAGTCACGGAGAGAGCCGTCGATATTCTCCGGCCGCTGTTCTTGGGGGATGGGACGCTAGCCGCTCCGGCCTCGCATCTGCGGACGTGGACGTGCATGAACCGTGCAAGCCTAGCGACGACGTGTGGGGGCCGAACGAGGATCCTCCCTTCAGCCGCTCCTTGCTCTGAAAAACAAACCTCTGAACTTTCGTCCGCACCCCGTTTATCGAAACCAGTGCCCGCTAGCAAAGCTCCTTAGCGCGCTAATCGGATGGCTCTGCTTTGTCGCTCCCGCTGAGACGCTTGATGGGTGATGATATCTTTTCATTTGTCCTTGAAGGACTTTAGGAGGATGCCGAGTTTTCTCTTTTTGGCGCGGTGCGTTCGTCAGTAGCAGATACCCTTGATGTTGAAAGGAAGTCCACAAGGGAAAGAAGCAAATACAAGAAAAAAGAAGGCCCAACAGTGGAAAGTAGAAAGGGAGGGGGGGGGCGGTGTGTGTGTGTTACAGGGGGAGGGGGGGGTGCATATTTTCTGGATTGGTGACGTGGACTTTAACCCCAGGCTCGTGGCTTCTGTCGCGGTGGTGTCGTGGCGACCGGGAACAGAGGAGTCCCAGCGGGCACTCACTGAGACGGGCAGGAGAAAAAAAGAGCCGCTCAGCAACAAAAAAAAAGTGGGGTCCTGATTTCCCTCTGGCACGAATAAGGCCACCCGTGGAGAGGTCCTCGCACTCTGTCTTAAACAGCTTCTCTGTCATGCCAGCTCTTCTCTGATCTTCTGCCCCTTCTCTTATTCATATCCTCACAAGAATACACACACACACAAACACTAGCCTCAACCCATCATGGCCACCATGAAAGGAATATTAAAGATGATTATTATTAGCCAAACCATATTTCATCGCTGTTGTTATAGAAACAGCATGAATTGAGGTTGCATGCTGGTACACGCTGTCTGAAGGCCAACTGTTCCCAACGTTCCAACACTGACCTTAACTTGCTATCCTTTGCTATGCTAATATCTACCTTAGATATGGCCAATGACCTTTAAACTGGCATTAAGGGTCATTAATATGCAAATGTCTGTGTTCTGTGACTTTGACAACAACAGTTGTGCATAATCATTTAATCGCCCAACAAAGGATTTGGAAAAGGCTTTGAATGTTTAAGATGACCTCTATTATGATTACTGTCCTGTGTGTGTGTGTGTGTGCCTGTGTGTGTGTGTGCCTGTGTGTGTGTGTGGGGGGGGGTGCACCAAGGATGTGTTAGGCTGATCAGGGATATGGAGTAAGATAGGGGGATTTGATAGGCAACTTTTTTGTTCATCGTGTGTGTTTGTATGCTTGTGTGTGTATATGTGTGTGTGTGTGTTTGTATGCTTGTGTGTGTGTGTGTTAGTATGTTTGTGTGGGTGTGTGTTTGTATGCTTGTGTGTGTTTGTATGCTTGTGTATGTGTGTGTGTGTGTGTGTTTGTATGCTTGTGTGTGTGTGTGGTGTGTTTTAACAGACCACCCGCTATCTCCCTTGTTCCTTCCATCCCTTCATACGATCACAGTCAAAGCAAACAGCAGAGCCCGTCTATTGAACCAGAGCAGCTTTGGTAACTGGCGAGTGTAAATGAAACTGATTAGGGGTTGGAGCCACGCGTCAAAGCCACAGAGACAGATGGGAGCCTGGGAGCTGATGCCAGAGAGCACTGTAAACTATCCCTTCCTCTCTCTCTCTCTCTCTCTCTCTCTCTCTCTCTCTCTCTCTCTCTCTCTCTCTCTCTCTCTGTCTCTCTCTCTCTCTCTCTCTCTCTCTCTCTCTCTCTCTCTCTCTCTCTCTCTCTCTCTCTGTCTGTCTCTCTCTCTCTCTCTCTCTCTCTGTCTCTCTCTCTCTCTCTCTCTCTCTCTCTCTCTCTCTCTCTCTCTCTCTCTCTCTCTCTCTCTCTCTCTCTCTCATCATCCTTCATCACCGTCCAAGACGACTGCTGCTTTCTCCTCTCTCTCTTTCCCTCCCTCCTTTTTTCTTTCATCCTCTTTTCTCTTTCTTCCTCCATCCTTTCTGCCGGTTTGTGTTGCCCCATTTCGCCGAAGTTCCACTTTCAAGCATGTCGCCGTCTAACACCGGGACAAAGTGTCCTCCATCAGTCCCGTCTTCCTGTGCGGAGATAAAAAGAAGTACTCCCACAAGCCGGTCGCACCTCCACCTTCTACCTGAAAGAATCATTCCTCAGCAACAGACCGTACTACTTTGGCACGTGGGTCACAAGATGGGGAAAGCTATTACCTTGCTTTAGTGCTACTGTTTGAAATGTCAGGACACCATTACGGAAAGGTACGTCGCCGGCTTAACCCAGGCAGGCGCGGGGGGGGGGGGGGCAATGCGGGCGGGTTCAATATTATGGAAATGTTCATTTTGATAAGCCGGCCCTGTTTTTGTTTGATGGACAGTGGAGTAAAAGGGCTATCAGGGAGCAGGGCAATGGGGAGGGGGGGAGGAGAGGAGGAGGGGGGAGGACACAAAGCAGACGTAATGACAGGAGATAGCTTTGTGGAAGAGGCCTCAGATAAGGAAGGCAAGGGTATTGTGCGTTTGCGTGTGTGTGTGTGAGAGAGGGACAGCTGGGGAGAATGGGCGTGTGTCACTAACTGCACATGGAGAGAGAAGCCAGCCTGGTTATGTATGATCCCGATGGTATAGAGGGAGAGAGCGGGGTCATGTTTATCAGCATGACACTCATGACCATTGTGTCTAAAATTATACCCTGCTGTTGTCATTAGTGAACAATACTTTCCACTAGAGGGGGTGGTGAACTTTTGTGGGAGCCTGAAAGAATTACTTATGCTAAAAAACATCTCCGGGAACTGTCTGTACCGGAAAAAGTTACCTTGTAGTAAGCCCCATAATCAAGCGTTGCTATGGAATCATTTAGTTGTTGTAAGTCATTTCTACATTTGCATGGAGTGAAATATCACAGGGCATCTTAAAAAGGCCTCTAGGTTAGTCTAGTAGTCCATTCCATACTGTCAGTGGTACGGTAATATGACCCAGAGTCAAGATAGTCTTCAGACTAGTGTGTGGCCTTCATAATAGCTGATCAATAGCTCATTCAGAGGCGATGACGTGTCAGTCGATAACCTCACAGTCTGGCAGGCACACTGATGACTATTGGTCTATCAGCTACAGCTCTCTCTCTCTCTCGCTCTCTCTCTCTCTCTCTCTGTCTCTCTCTCTCCGTGTCTCTCTATCAGTGTCTATCTCTCTGTCTCTCCTTGTCTCTCTGTCTGTCTCTCTGTCTCTCTCTCTCTCTGTCTTTCTCTTCGTCTGTCTGTCTGTCTCTCTGTATAGCTGTGTCTCTGCCTTTCTATCTCTCTCCTACTCACTCGCTCATTCACTCACTCACTCATTCACTCACTCACCCACTCACTCATTCACCCACACTCACTCTCTCACAGGCTTCCTCCTACATGACATCTATAGAATCCTTAAAAACCTGATTAGGTTTCTAATCGAGCTCATTTACTTGTTTCATTTTCCAAGCAACACACAGGAGCCTCCATATAGCGGATACAGTTGATAATCAAGGACTATCTCTCCTTAATGCCATGCACACGTACAGTTAATTACTTATTCATACACACACACGCACACACACATACCTGGAGGCAGCTAGTCTTTGAATGAGCTCTTCAATGGACCACCATCTCGCACCTCACTATCCATTTCACAGAACATGAGAAAATGTAGCTGTCCTTGATGAAACAATAGTGCCGCAGTCGCCCTGGCAACCTGAGGGTGGGACCACAGACGTGTGTGTAAAAATAGCTTTTCCAGACCGCACCAGTCAGCTGTGATACTTTTCTGGTGGCCTCCACTTATGCCATTCACTTCCTGGAACATGTGTGATTGGTTGTTGGGGAGAGCGTGACTACCAAAGATTCTGGGCCCAGTGGTAGTGCTGGTCTCAGTACAGGAAGGGGACCGTAGGAATGGGTTTGAAGACTTGGCTATGTTTGCTTGTTTTTTGTTGTCGTTTGTTAGTTTTTTACTTCAGTTTGAGGCACCTTGGAGATGTTAAAATTGTCTTACCACTGAAGTAAGACTTTTGTGAGGCTTGATTTTTGCGGGGCTTGTTATTTATTTATTTGTGCTATTTTTTCTCATTGCAATCTCGGCCAGAATCACCTACCTCATCCACTCCCGACAACAGCCGCCGCCCCCCCCCCTCCCCTCCCCTCCCCTCCCCTCCCGCCCCATTTTCAATAATCACTTGGAACAAGCTGGCAATCGACTGCTACGGCCAATTGGCTGCTGGCCCCAGGAGGGAGAAACCAATCAAGGAAAAAGGGTCTGACTTCTAATTTGTCCCGTCGAAACCCCAAAGAACTATCGTTAATCTATTATGCTGAGGTCAAAAACTGGATGTCTGGTCCAATCACACATGCCGCGGCACAACCTACCATGCGGTCAAACAGGCCAGCTGTGTGTCAAGTTATTCAAGTAAAATGATCTGAGATGATTTATACATTTGTATCTGTGGTCATTAAACAAAGGTTTGGCTTGAGTGGGACAAGAAGGGAATTTGACCCACAGACTAAATCCAACTCCTTTTTTGTTCATATAAAATATTGCATATATAATGCTGTCAATTCAGAGAAGAAAAATGATATACAGTATATTAAACGATGACACTATCAATTTCTTGAAGTGTATCAAGATTGACTGGCTGCTTGTTACTGTGTTGCTAATGCAGCAAGATACTGATCAAAAGATTTGAGTTACTCAAGCCAGCTGTGTGTGTTTGTGTGCGTGTGTGTGTGTGTCAGGAGATTGTAATCCTTGGGTTGCAGTCTGGCGAACACAAACACACACACAACTCTCTCTGTAGTATGGTCAACACACACAGACGCACACAGAGACACACACACATCCCAGAGTGAGCATATTTATCAGTGGCTGACATGTGTTTCTTGTCTTTATTAGTACTTTGGCACCCAATCTGTGGACCATGTGACAGTGATGGAGCAGTCCATCTCACCAACACGAGGGGGGTGGAGGGGTGTGTGTGTGTGAGGGGGGTGCATTAAAGGGGGGGGGGGGGTGGGTGCTGGTAGTGGTCTGCCCCACAGCCTCCAGCATGGCTTCATTACCAAACACTAGCACAGCGGGGATACGCTCAACAGTGACGGATCACCGCGGCAACCCGTTCGGAAGTATGGTAAGGACGCCCCATGGTTTATGCAAGCTGATGAAGTCTATTCTGGAAACCTATTCTGGAAAACTCTCACAACAGCCAGGTAGGCGCACTCACACACCCACTTAACAACACGCACACACTTACTGTACACACACACACACTCTCACTCACGCACACACACACACACATTGTGAGCAGGACTGGGGC
Source organism: Hypomesus nipponensis (assembly GCF_054491055.1). Classification (NCBI taxonomy): domain Eukaryota; kingdom Metazoa; phylum Chordata; class Actinopteri; order Osmeriformes; family Osmeridae; genus Hypomesus; species Hypomesus nipponensis. The sequence goes on along the minus strand of NC_140381.1, from coordinate 6,997,755 downwards.
ATGCTGGGAGCAGGTCCAGTCAGTGTTAACCAAGCGGCAGCAACCAGGTCCAGTCACGGTCTGCCTCCCACCAATCCCTCAGCCATCCAATTACAGCCTTCTCCTGAAGAGGATTCTGGGTATTTAGAGGGCCTGGCTGCTCACCAGAAGAGACACCTGTGTTCACCTGGACAAACAAAGTTCCCTTTTGTCTTCTATTGTTTGTCTCAGCGGAGGTTCTTCCCCACCCCCACCCCAACAAAAACGAGCAACCTCATATAAGCATATAATAGCAACCTAAAAAATCTGTCTAAAAATAATATAGAATCAATAAAATATTCCAGTGTTCTTCCACCCCGAGGAAACTGCTCTACGAGCTCTGCTAATGGTCTCAGAGGGAGATGTGTGTGTGTGTGTGCATGCGTGTGTGTGTGTGTGTGCGTGGAGGGGGGGGGGGGGGACAGGCGTGTGGTTAATTTGGGAGCAGGTCTCTGGGCTGAAGATGTGCTGGTGTAAGACTGCACTGGGATGCATTTTTAGATGAGCTCTGGGCCAGCTAAAGATCCTAGCCTTGCTCCTAGATAGGAGTGCAGGCCTTGCTTGGAAATATTGATTAGCTACGCTAGCATCAAGCTTTCTGTTTGCTGTATATAGATTGCCTGCATACATGCAATGCATGATTCAGTCTCATTCAACTTTAAGTTTAATTGCAAGTCTAATGCTCTTTCGTTTGGATGTATATCTATTGGGTTCCGCGATCAATAAAACGTCTCGTTCCCCAGTAAGGCAAACTCTGCAGTGTAACCCTCAGACAGTAAGCATGTTTAGAAGACTGGGAGAAAGTTAGCGATTTCTGCCCAAAGCATGCTCGTCCAGGGCATCCTGGGATTATTAGAATGCAAATGACCCCCTCTGCGTCATCCATCACAGACGAGGAGAGTCAGACCCGGAGCGGCTACGCCGTGAAAACGCACACCTTGCACAAGTTGTTTTCAGGTGATGGGAGTGGCGGTGGGGGGAGGGGGTGGTGAGGTGGGGAGGGGGGAGGGGGGCAGGGAGATGTGGAGTGTACCTTCCCCCTCTCCTCCCTCACTGCCCCCCCCCTCTCCTCCCTCTCGCCCCCCCCCCTCCCCCCACCACTACTCCCCCCTGTGTAGACGTGTGTGTATGTTATATAAAATAGTGTGTAGGTACTCCATGTATATACTGTAAGTACAGTGCCAAAGTATTTGACACGAATGTTGTCTTCAATATTTTTGTTCACATTTTAGTTGAATCTTTTCTTTACTTTTAAATGGTTTTATTGTATTGTGTACGTATACAAGCTTATAAATGAATGGGATCGATTCTCATTCATGTGTTAATACGTAGTCTCTCGCTCTCTCTTCTCATACATAAATAAAATAAGCCTACATCATGCAGTCAGTGTGATAACATTTACCCCATGTCTGATTAATAATACATTCAAAGACTGTTAATTAGGCAGAAGTGTTCTAAGATGAACAGAAAGGAGGACTAGTGTGTCAGTGGGTGTTTGAGAGAGAGAGAGAGAGAGAGAGAGAGAGAGAGAGAGAGAGAGAGAGAGAGAGAGAGAGAGAGAGAGAGAGAGAGAGAGAGAGAGAGAGAGAGAGAGAGAGAGAGAGAGAGACAGAGAGAGAGACAGAGAGACAGAGAGAGAGAGAGAGAGAGAGACAGAGACAGAGACAGAGACAGAGACAGAGACAGAGAGAGAGAGAGAGAGAGAGAGAGAGAGAGAGAGAGAGAGAGGGACAGAGAGAGAGAGATGTCACAAGTGTTCTCCTGTCCATGCGCGGATCCATCACAAGTGACAACACAGAGCGGCATGCAAATAGAGACGCCCGCAATGACGTACAGAGCAGCCCATGCGGAACCACAGGTGTGTGTGCGTGCTTGTGTGTGTCACATGTTCCACATTTGTCCCGGCAGTACACTCTCTCTCTCTCGCTCTCCCACTCACACACTTTGACCACAGTCACCCCCCTCAGAGGACGAAGCCATTAAAGGATTGTTTATCCCTCTGCTGGAGCAGGCCCCTCTGTTTCTAATGGAGGTTCAGTGCGACCTTTCACCACTGTAAACACTCACCTACAAGCAGGCCATTCCACCACAACTCACTTGAACTACCCTTGCAGCAATCGGGCCCTGTGGGCTGGTCTCTGTCCTCCACCGCTGTGTGGCCCAGCAGCCTCCCTCATCCCTCATCCTCTCTTCATCCGTTTAAAGAGCGTCTCTGGAACGCTGGGTAATTACGCCGGGGGGCACATTGGCGGCGTCGATGCCACTGTGGTAATCCAGAGGAGCAGATAGAGCACGGGGGGAGGAGGGGGGTCAATGGGGTAAAGGACGTGTTGTTCAGCTTATGTGGTCTTCCTCACCCCCTGAAGCCTTGGAACATCTGACTGACATAGTGAGAACACGTTAGACTTGCTTGCCACTCTCTCAATACCTGTGAGATGCATGTGAGGGGCTAATACTCAAAAGTTGCCCGTTCAATTCCTGGCCTTGCCAATTGATGTTATGTCCTTGGGCAAGGCACTTCACCCTACTTGCCTTGTGGGGAATGTCCCTGTACATACTGTTAGTCGCTCTGGATAAGAGTGTCTGATAAATGACAAAATGTAAATGTAAATACTCAACAAGGCTTCACAGGGGTAATGTCGTAACTGGAGGTATGTAGGCGATAGCTTAATGAGGATTTGTCGTTAGTAAAAAGAGCCAACTTGATTATTTTTGCAGTGAGCCATTACTTTGTAGATGGTGATAAGCAGCTTCTCAACAGACAGTGAAAGTAGTTGGAAGAGGGACTGGAAGTTTTCTCTCTTTTCTGGAGCCGTATCTGTTATTGTACCGGCTGGCTGGAGAGATTATACCTGCATCAGCTGCTGAGGTAGTGGGAATGGTGTGTGTTTGTGTTTGCGTGTGTGTGTGTGTGTTGTGTGTGCTGCAGCTGCAGTGGAATGGAGTCATCATTCAACCTCATTTGCATGTTGCAATCTGCACGCTCGCACACACACAGACACACGGCACCACTTAACTGCAAGGTCTGTTTTAGCCAGCCTTTAAAAGTTAGCTGTGTTGACTAGCTAGTTTGAGAGAGAGAGAGGGAGGGAGAGGGAGGGAGGGTGGGGGAATAGGACAAAAAGGGAGGGTGAGAGAGAGACAAAGAGAGATGGAGAGAGGCAGGCTGGAATCCCGCAGGGCTCCAGTAGATTGGCAGTGTCTAAAAGGAGAGTGGTTTGCCGGCGGAGGATTGCCTCCGATTGGCTGTTTGTTTAATCCCAATGCGAGACCTGGCAAGATCAGCCTCCCTGTGTAAGCCGCTCTGATAAGATAGCCTCTATCTCCCTCTTTCTCTCTCCCTCCTTTTCTGTCTCTCTCTCGGCCTCTCTTTCTTTACCCCTCCATTCCTCTCTTCCTCTCACTCTTCCTTTCTCGCTCACCCAAAATCTCTCATTGATGAAACAGCCCTCTCTTTATCCCTCTCTTTCTCACGCTCAAAGCACTCGCTCTTACTTTATTTCTCCCCTCTCTTTCTTTCACCCGATTTGTATTGTACTCGCACACATGCTCTTTCTCTTCTCTCGTTAGACCTTTGTCTTATTTCCCCACGGCAGTCGGCCCCTCCCCCCAGCCCCCAGCCCTCATCTCTTCCCCAGCCCATCGTTGGTCAGGTCCAGGCGGGCGTTACCTGTGCTCTCTGGGCGAGGTCAGAACCAGAGCCAGAGCGGACGGGATGAAGCCGGTAACTTCCTCCGTCATCCTCCTCTCACCCCCACACCAACCCTAACCCTCCGCCCCCTCGCAACCCCTCCTCCCCCCGATCTGCCTCCCTCTCAGCACGGGGGCCCCTCTCCATCATGTGATTTACTCAAGCACTCCAGCCCCCTGCCCTATCAGGCAGGAACAGTAAGAGGGAGAGACGGAGAGACGGAGAGAGGAAGAGAGGGAGGCCGGAAGATGCGTTACGTGTGTTTGTGTGGATGTGTGTGTGTCCCGTTGTTCTGCAGAACGTGTAGAGGTGGGCGGGGCTAAAGAAAAGATCAAAGATGATTAATTGATGGTCTGTGTGTGTGTGTGTGTGTGAGGTGCTAAAGGGTGTGTTTGTGTGTGTACTTGTGTACCAAAAGGGACCACAGAGCTCATGCTCTGCCAGGAAAATAATGACTTGGCCCTGAGCACCCAGCCGCTCTGGGTTTTATCATTCAGTCCACTAAAGAAGCACATGTCTTGGTGTAGAAAAGAAACGAATGTCACTCAAACATGACACACACACGCACGCAGCGTCTCCGTTTCGCGTCACGGGTCATCCACCGAGGGAGCAAGGCGGGCGGGCTGCCGTGACTCCCCATTTTGTTCAGAGAAAGGTGCGCAGTCATCCCTCAACCTCGAAGACCAGTCGGGGACACGCTGTGTGCTGCGACACGTCCGGGCTATTCCTGGTCTCTATTTTCACAGCCTCCAAATAATGGAAAGATCATGTTTCTCCCCGCGGGAGGCTCTGTGTGCGTTTGTTGCTCTGTTCAGTCAAACCTTGGAAGATACGATGAGTCAACGTTATCGCCCCCAAAAAGTGATGGGAACGGCATCGAGCGCGCTCGGTGTGGGGTGGACGTTTCAGACGTGGGAGCCGGGAGGAGAGAATCGTTACGAGAAGATAAAAGGGAGAGGTGTTTTTTTTTTATGGGGCCATACAGAACCAACCAAGTACACAGAACCCCCTCATCGCTCTCTTCCTCTCTCCAAACTATATTAATGACCGATTAACCATCTCCCTCTCCTCTCTGTATTCCTCATTTTCTCCATCTGTCGTTCTCTGTCTCTCTCTCTCTCCCCCCTGCCTTTCCCTCCCTCCCTTTGTCCTTCTCTTGCTCACTTTCTTTTTCTTTCCGTGTACACGCGTCGCTCTATCCTCTGTCCCAAAGCCTGGCTCGAGACTCATGTCACCAGGCCGAGGTCAAAAGTAGCGACAAAGAACGGGCAGCATAATGCTGGGAGTCGAATGGATGAACCAAATCTATGTTTTAAATGACTCAAGGAAATACAGCACAACTGATGATATGTGTGTGTGCCAGCCGGTGGGTCAGTGATGTACGTGTGTGTGGGTGAGCGGGTAGTCACGCTGTCTGGCCGTGTTGGAGAGTGTCGAAAACAAAACGCAGCTAAACAGAAAGCACCGTGGAGAGATGGGTCTCTGGAGGTGTGCGTGCCCAGTGTTTTCAACGCAAACAGCACGCACAAACAAGTGGGAGGAGACACAACGGGCCCAGGTGCGTCCAATCAGAGGAAAGACCTGCTCAACTCCGCCCACAGTCCTGCAACAGAAGGAACAGGGAAGAGCAGAGGACAGCAGGCGGGACGAGGTGGTCGTCACACCTCTCACTCTCTCACGCACGCCATCCCTTTCACCTACCGGGAAGTCAGGTGGCTGAGCGATGAGGGAATCAGGCTAATAATCAGAAGGTTGCTAGTTCGATTCCTGGCTGTGCCAAATGACGTTGTGTCCTTGGGAAAGGCACTTCACCCTACTTGCCTCAGGGAGAATGTCCCTGTACTTACTGTTAGTCGCTCTGGATAAGAGCGTCTGCTAAATGTAAATGTACCTGTTGTTTAACTACTTGCTCTTACGGTTCTTCCCTTTGGCACTTATTTTGGTTGTTCACAATATGTGCTTCATGTTTTGGCTACTCGCAATGTTTTTGGGGCTATCTTGTTGTTATTATCAGTGACCTATGCACCTTTTAAAGCTCTCTCTTGGAAGTCGCTTTGAATAAAAGCGTCTGCTAAATGAATAAATGTAAATGTAATGTACCTCTCAGAAACATACACACAGTCACCACATTGTCCTCATGCACTAATTTCCCTCCCTTAAACTGTATACTGACAAAAGCCTATATCCCCCATCCACGCACGCACACGAAAATGAGGACCTCAGTGTCGAACACTCTGTACATCCTAACCAGCTCATCCGCTGTTCCCCCTTCTCGTAAAGACCACCCCGTGACCCTTGCAAATGAATATTTTTCAAAGGTAATTACCCGCAATCCCTCTCGACATGATTAACGATGAGGCGCGAGTCCTTAGCGGAGAACACGCGGTGTCCTCCGCTAATACACCCTGTATGTGTCAACCTGCCTCGCCCGACTAATGAAGCATGTCCAATGGCGTGTATCACCTGGGGGATGAGTGAGAGACTTATGAGTGAGGTGGAGTGCTCGGAACGTTCTACGTGTTCCACCTGAATTGAGCTGTAATCACTGGCTAACAGTGGCCATGAATGGATCACAGTCATGCTGGATCAAAATAATGGATTCATTTGCATTTGCGCAGTGAATGTGCACAGAGCTCTTGTTTGGGAGCCTTGCCGAGGCTGAATTCATCCGCTCTGAGAGAGATGGTAGTGGTAGTGGTCGTGTGGAAAAACCTGAATGGATGAAGACTGGAATGTCCTGTTATTCTGCTGACAACGGAAACTACTCATTGGTATTGATGGATTTCAGTAAATGGTGTTGCACAGCTGGATCCTGGTGAACATGCTCCTAGCATGTCGACGCACACGCTACATGCATAATCTGCATGTGGTGTTGTCATGTTTTCTTTTTACGGGCCTCCTTCACGCTTTGAATGTTTTTTGTTGCCTTGGCACACCTAACTATATTAATGACCGATTAACCATCTCCCTCTCCTCTCTGTATTTCTCATTTTCTCCATCTGTCGTTCTCTTTCTGTCTCTGTCTGTCTCTCTCTCTCTCTCTCTCTCTCTCAGACAAAAGCTGTAATCACCTCCTTTGATCGAGCTTAATGATCCTCATCAGCGCTTCTTAAGAAGACCTGGCCCGCCGCCCGACTGCGCGTGTGCGCGTGTGTGAAGCTCTGTGTGTGTACAGGACGTCTGTGTGGATATATTTACATTTTATAAATCTAGCAGACCAAAGTTTAACCAAAGCGACGTACAGATGTGCATGTAGAAAGTACAGTAGAGGATGGGATCAGAAGTATACAGTTTTGGCACAGTATTTTCTGGTTACAGTCTATCGTCACTAGCCAGAATGACAGTTTGTTATCACTTCCATCGATAGTGCAACAATAATAGATGTATTACTTATAGATGCATTTAGACTGTGGACTTTTCATGTTGAACTTGTGTATGACAAAACGTTTGGTAAAAGGAAGTTAATCAAAGCTTTTGGGAACTATAGTGATACTGAGGTTTCTGCAAACATATTTTAACCAGGGACTGTCTGGTATGACATGGGCCTGGGCCTATTGGCAGAGCTCAAACCAAGATGTAGTAATTTAAGCATAGATGTAATTTAGTAAAGTAGTGATTTTCATGAAATAATAATTTCAGCATATAAACCACACTGTCTCTTTGACCTAAGAGAGGTCAATCGTTTGTATTGATTAGCAATCAAATCACATGACGAACCATCACCAGGATAGAAACAATTAGCATCCATTTTGAGGACCTGGTTCCCCATTGACTCAATGTTGAGCTGGATCTGATTGTTTCTATCCTGGTGATTGTTGCTTTAGATCAAATGTATTGGCATATGTCATTTCATCTAAAACACACATGCTAACCCCTTTGGTCATTTCATCCAAAACACACATGCCAACCCCTTTGGTCATTTCATCCAAAAAACACAAGCTAACCCCTTTGGTCATTTAATCTAAAACACACATGCTAACCCCTTTGGTAATTTTGGCTAAAACACATATACTAACCCCTTTGATAATTTACCCCAAAACACACATGCTAACCCCTTTGGTCATTTTGGCTGAAACACACGTACTAAACCCTTTGGTAATTTCATTCAAAACACACTTACTAACCAGAGTGCAAATTTACAATGATATCGGGGGGTTCAACTTCTTTTCCAGGGTGTAAAGTAATATTTACGATTACAGGTAAAAATGATGTATAAATGTATCGACCCCTCCAACTTGTTGTTCTTACCCCTTTTTTTTGGGGGGGGGGGGGGTCCAAGTCTTAATTATGGGGGTCAAACCCCCCCCAAGCCCCCCCAAAGTTGAACCCTGTTCTCGGATTGTTTAGGTCTTTTATATGGTGTTACCTGAAATAGTAACTTTTGGATTGGACTTAAGCTCCTGCATTCACTCTGCACCAATTCTAATTGACATGCCTCCCAGTGTCTGTGCCCTTCTATTGTGTGAGATAAGGAGGGCTCTGGGCTCTGGGATCAAGCCTCCAAGGGTTACTCTATATATGCAGTGTGCTGGCCTTTATTGCTGAAGGTTAACCAGTATCAAAGCGATGCAATGAGTGTGTTTTTGTTTGTGTCTTTGTTTGTGCTCGTGTGTGTGTGTGTCCACAAAGCTAGCTGGAAGGGTAGCAAGGGGAAGTGGGGAGGGGCGGGCTGGCGGGCGGGGGGATGGGGGGGGGGGGTGCTCTGGACCCCAGGGTCTCCTGCATTATTCAGACTAGAGATAAGAGTCGTCTCTCCCTGAGCCTCTCTGATACTGCTTAACCTTAATAAACACACACACACACACTCTCATATGCTCTCTCTCTCTCTTACACACACACACACACACACTCGTACACATACTCACACACACACCCTCTGCTGATTAGCACCACTGCTCCACCTGCAGAGACAAAAAGGTAGGAGGCTTATTGAAATCATTGCAGTATTTTTCCCCTGATTATCACCTCAACCTTTTAAGGTCTTTCTCTGACTTCAAAAGAGAACTCTTGCAAGAGAAGGGAAGTGTTTCCCCCCCCCCCCCCCCCAATTGTAGGAAGTAATATGACCTGGATTAGCATAGCTAACCTTTTTTGAGGTGTGTGTTGTTTGCGTGACTACCCAGAATGAAGATTGGACGGGGATGTACCTGCAGACCCTCTTAAGGTCAGACTGTTAAACATTTGACCTAAAAGACGAACTCCCACATAAATGTTCAAACTTTGATGACAACAAACAATGCTAGCAGTTACTTATGTACTTACGTATTCCCTCTAGCTTACTACTGACACTGGAGAATATTGTATTGGGCATTTTTGTGTTTTAGAAAACCTTCTTTGCATGGTGATATCTGAAACACAATGTAAATGTACACATTCACACATTGGCGTTGTACCTGGATTAGTTTTTTTGTTGTTGCAGTAAATGCTTCCCTTTCAACATCCATGATAGTCATTGTAGTTGCTTGTAAATGTGATCATTCCCTCACTTTGTTGTTCAGTAGGTTTTTTGTTTTGTTTGCTATTGCATTGACACATTCTTGACATGTCAATCCTTCACCGCTTTGAGAGATTTACGAGGTAGATGATATTATTAATCACTTTGTTGACGTAACCCCTGTGCGTCAATCTTTCAGACCGGACACCTATAATACACCAGTAAATCCACTTCTACACTACTTTATCTTGAGCCAAGTACATAAGCAATGACAGCAGCGCTGCCTTCTGATGAAGAAAGTGTTTTGTCCGTCTCTTCATCAACAGAGTGGCTAAGTTCAGTTGAGTTCTGGATTTTAATAGGTATTTATCAATCTGCAGATTGGGAGAGAAAACCAGACCTCTGACAATAAATGACAACACAACACCAGGTTTAGGTCTCAATCAAGTCTCTCTCCGCTCTGAAGGCCGGAGGATCATCTTTTATAGGGCACCAGAATGTAAACATAGATAGTGACAGTCAGGCAGTAATGACGTTACAACAGTCTCAGAGAAAGAGATTCACAGCTCCCAACACATGACCACTCAGACTAAATAGTTCATAGTTGGAGTTCTCCTTGTAGTCATGACAAGGAACATTTAGCCAGTACTTTCTCCTGATCTCGAACATCTATTAACCCTGACACATAGACCTGTGTCATATCCAATCTACTCTTATTAATAGCATGCTTACATGAGAACATACTAACTAGTATCCAATGACTAGTTCTCTTGATTAGGGAATAATGTAAGCACACAGGAAATCTAAATTTCTTCCACACTTCTTACATTAATGTAATTCAGTTGTTGTATAAATGGAAAAAGATAGAGATTGGGACTGAGAGGTTATTTCTTTCAGATATATATATTTATTTTATTTTTTAAATATTTATTCATTTATTTATTTATGACTGAGCGACGGTTAGAAAGTTTCTTTTTTTAAACAAAACATGTCTTGATGCCAGGAAAAACAATGTTTATGGAACTGGAGGATAAAAAGACAGTCTGTCACCCTAATATAATCAGCCTCCTACTGTTAGAGCATAAAGTGTTTATGTGTGTGTGTGGGTGTGTGTGTGTGCGGTCTACGCCATCACAGCCATCTAGTTAATCTGTCGACAATTTGTGTGTGCGTTTCCGCATGTGCGTTTGCACGCGTGCGTGTGTGTATGTGAACGGTGAATAAAATGGCGAGTACCTGACAACTGATTACCCTCGCTAAAGTGAATCCATCAGCTCTCATCACACTTGATTGCGAGCATCGACAGCACGGGCGCTCCAATATGTGATTACGCTCTTTCGCGGGGAGAGCTCCCCTACCATGAATTTTAAATGGCCGTCTCTGGTAAACGTTCATTAATGACGAAAGGGAAGTCAGTCCTCCAGACAAAGCATAATCAGGGGAGGAAATGACCTGAGACTAGTGTTTAGCTTTACCCCATCAGCACCCTTTGTGGGCCCTTGAGAGATGTTTGGCTAGCTGACGGCTTGTGCGACATCCAGTCGATAGTCCTTCTGTGGAACGCCGTCACCTGATTGGCTTCGATGTTGACCTCGGTGTTGTCCATTGTCTGGATGTTTTCGTTTAGCGTTTGATGCCCTTCACAAGTGGACAGCAACAGTGTGATCCGGTTTTTCTCTCATTTTTCCATTGGAATGGAATGGGTCCCCGTAGCCACTGTCAGGTCACCCAATTTTGCACGTAAATGTACGCCCCGGCTCTATTGTACAGATAAGTTGCAGTTTGTCATGGTAAGAATGAGGTTGGCCACAAAACATATTGTATTGTGTTAAGAAAACTTGCATGTGATTTGGTTGCACCCAACCATTTGCCTAGACAGGCAGGTGTCATTTGTGTTTGGAAATTACCCGCTGGGTATTTGCATGGGCGTAGTAGGAGATGTTTACAAATCAACTTTCCATGCTGGTATTTTAGAAGATAAGGCCTCAACTAATTGGCCTTTTATATAGGTAATAAACTATGCTGTGTGTCAAATGCCTACGTTGGCAGGTAGAGGTTGGTAGTGTATAGGTGCACATTGAAGCACTCCAGGAAATGAGCTCAATAAGGACACATTTCTGGTCAATACTTGTGTGTCCAGATGCATTGGAGCACATTCAAACCCTCTGCAAATTTACCTGATTACCTCACATCATCATGGACAATATTACACTGAGAAGTCTAAACTCTGACACTCTGATACTGACAACTAACCCCATTTGGGGACAAAAAAAGATTCAGGTTGACATTTTGGAACCAAAGACAAATCGGGGTATCGCCTGATCCTCACAATTTCAAGAATGTTGGTGTCTTACTCAGGCAAATGATCTGGAAGTCAGTGAGACCCCATATGGGTGGAATAATTGAGTCCCTTGTTTGGTCCCTTTAAAAACAATCAGGTGCACAACGTTATAAAGGGGGGTTGTGGAAAAAGAAATCAAGATACAGAGATTCAGACGCCATCAATTCATGAGGCTCAGATAGAAGTTCACTTGATTTAAGGCGACACTCAACTTCCCTTGTGAATTGTTCTGTCTAGAACGTCATGCAAAGATTTAGCAGAGGCAGTCCGTGCATCTTGTTTTCCGGGGTCTGAAGAACACTCGAGCCATGCAAAACCAGGTTCAATGACCTTACCCAGAGTGTGGAGGGATGGAGGAAGGAACATCTAGTACCACCTGTATGCACTGTATACACAATACATTTTCCCAGTTTATAAAACTGCTGTCGATGTGAACCACACAGCCAGATGATAAGAAGTTTAAAACGTTGTAATATATATTTTTGGGTTGAGCCAGGGTTATTCCATTCAGTAGGTATGAATGACGTCACCTCTTCCATTTCAAACAACCTCAGCATCCACGCAGTTGACATTGAAATTGACATAGATAGCATAGTATCACAAATACAAATGAATGTGCATGAATGTGCTTAATGGACTACTAAAATAATTGTCAATCAATCGTTTCTTTGATGGATTTGAAGACCATTTGAAGACCATCAACTACTACGAAACCAAGACCGGACAATAATGGTTGTTTTCTTTGTCATTAACCTTTTGTGTTTAGGAGGTTTAGGAGGAGGTGATTTGCTCGTGAGACTACATATGGATGTAAGTATGACACACACCACGCTATGCAAATATAGTTTCAAACATGTGAAGAAGAGAAAAGGAGAGGGTAAGAGCGGCTATAGGTTCCTGGGACTCTATACTAGTCAGGTACATCAGACCAACCAGCACACAGAGCAGCGACACAAGGAGCAACACTGAGCCCAACGATTTTAACACTTCTTCACATCTCAACAATTATTAGATCTGAACCCATCTGTTTCAAGGGTAGAGCTTTGAAGAACTTTCAACTATTCAAATTTGAACTTTGGCATTGCCATGGAGGAGAAGATGTTCATCCAGGTACTCTTTGTCGTGACTGTAGGAAGAGCGTTTGGTAAATATGTTTTTGTAGATGAGTTGAAGACCTGGACAGATGCTCAACAACATTGCAGACAACATTATACTGAACTAGCTCCTGTCAGTGGACCAGAGGATGACTGGAAACTCAGACAGGCAGCCAATATGTACAGCTGGATTGGACTTTACAGAGAACCCGACAATGAAACAGGCTGGAAGTGGTCAGGTGGTGGATATGCAACATACCTAAACTTTCAGTATGGCCAACCAAAAAATAGACCGGAGGAATTTTTTGGCTGCACGACTTGGTTTGGATGGCATGATGCTCCTGATGTTTTTTATTTCACTTTCTACTGCTTGAGTCTGTTTGTGGTGAGAGAGCCCAAGACGTGGGAAGAGGCTCTGGAGTTCTGCAGGGAGCAGCACACTGACCTGACCAGCCTGCTGTCAGAGACGGAGATGCTTCTGGCCCACAGGGAGATCCAGGAGCAGGCACAGACGAAGCTGGTGTGGACGGGCCTGCGCTTCCTGGGGGACCGCTGGCTGTGGGTGAACGGGGACCCTCTGGACTACCAGGCCTGGCCCCCTGGTGGAGGGCACCAGTGCCCAGCTAGAAACCTCCACTGTGGGGCCGTGGGGACACTGGGAGGCCCACGACTGCCAGGAGAGACTCAGCTTCATCTGCTACTGAATGATCTTGACAAATATATAAGCAGAGCTAGATTAAAATCCATGTACAATGTTTGTATACATTCTTTAATACATTTCATGTTAAGATTTCCTCAGAACATTTTCAGATGGGAATAGTTTTCCATAAAAAATATATCAAAGCCCATAACAGAAGGAAAATATACTATACTTTTTACAACACGCTGGGAATTTCCTACAATACCTTGTTCCAATAACTATTAGAGTAGTGGTTCTGTTTTTATTCATATCATGTATTGACCTTCTAGATCTACACCTCTTTCTCATGTTTTATAACTATTTTCATTTAGGTTCTTTTGTGTACTATTGTATTCCATTGTATGATTTGTGTATGTGTGACAAATTAAAGGAAAAAACGAAATATATGAGAGGAGAAGATAATTCCAGAAAGGTGTACTGCATGATATGATTCACATCCTATTGTGTTCTTGAGTATGTGTATAAATGCTGAGTGGGGCCCGTTGATCTCGCTTTGGATCAAGATGGTCGGAGGAAAAGATATAAGGGACTTTGGAAAAAGAGGGTCCATTGATGGAGCACAGATGGAAGGAGCTTCAGTCCTAAAGACAGCTTGAGTGGCTGGTGTTTCAAAAAAGTGACACTGCTTCATTTAGATCTATGGGAAAGACATGGGTAAATAAATGGCAGGAAGTGATGAATGTAGGACATAGAGTGGGGTGACACACCCTCACTGTGCCACTAACCTCTCACTAAGACACTTTATGTTGTTGTTCCTTTAATTTGTCACCCGTCTCCACATTCCTGCTGATCGTGAAAACAAGGCTCCAATGGTAACGAGATGCTGGTCTCTCTAGGACTCTCCCTTAAGAAATGAGGGTCAGATTAAACATTTGTTTGGGAGAAAAGGTTATGTTTTTTTTAGTTTGACTATTTGGATGTATGTTTGTACAGCATGCAAAAATAGTTGCCATTTGTAAACAGGTGAGCTGAAGAAACGTTGCTGTTGGTTACTGGGACTCTATACTAGTCAGGTACATCAGACCAACCAGCACACAGAGCAGCAACACAAGGAGCAACACTGAGCCCAACGATTTTCACACTTCTTCACATCTCAACTATTATTAGATCTGAACCCATCTGTTTCAAGGGTAGAGGTTTGAAGGACTTTCAACTATTCACATCTGCACTTGGCATTGCCATGGAGAAGATGTTCATCCAGGTACTTCTTGTCGTGACTGTAGGAAGAGCGTTTGGTAAATATGTTTTTGTAGATGAGTTGAAGACCTGGACAGATGCTCAACAACATTGCAGACAACATTATACTGAACTAGCTCCTATAAGTGGACCAGAGGATGACTGGAAACTCAGACAGGCAGACAATATGTACAGCTGGATTGGACTTTACAGAGAACCCGACAATGAAACAGGCTGGAAGTGGTCAGGTGGTGGATATGCAACATACCTAAACTTTCAGTATGGCCAACCAAACAATGGATCGCAGGAATTTTTTGGCAGCACGACTTGGTTTGGATGGCATGATGCTCCTGATGTTTTTTATTTCACTTTCTACTGCTTGAGTCTGTTTGTGGTGAGAGAGCCCAAGACGTGGGAAGAGGCTCTGGAGTTCTGCAGGGAGCAGCACACTGACCTGACCAGCCTGCTGTCAGAGACGGAGATGCTTCTGGCCCACAGGGAGATCCAGGAGCAGGCCCAGACAAAGCTGGTGTGGACGGGCCTGCGCTTCCTGGGGGACCGCTGGCTGTGGGTGAACGGGGACCCTCTGGACTACCAGGCTTGGCCCCCTGGTGGAGGGCACCAGTGCCCAGCTAGAAACCTCCACTGTGGGGCCGTGGGGACGGCGGGACACTGGGAGGCCCACGACTGCCAGGAGAGACTCAGCTTCATCTGCTACTGAATGATCTTGACAAATATATAAGCAGAGCTAGATTAAAATCCATATACAATGTTTGTATACATTCTTTAATACATTTCATGTTAAGATTTCCTCAGAACATTTTCAGATGGGAATAGTTTTCCATAAAAAATATATCAAAGCCCATAACAGAAGGAAAATATACTATACTTTTTACAACACGCTGGGAATTTCCTACAATACCTTGTTCCAATAACTATTAGAGTAGTGGTTCTGTTTTTATTCATATCATGTATTGACTTTCTAGATCTACACCTCTTTCTCATGTTTTATAACTATTTTCAATAAGGTTCTTTTGTGTACTATTGTATTCCATTGTATGATTTGTGTATGTCTGACAAATTAAAGGAAAAAACGAAATAAATGAGAGGAGAAGATAATTCCAGAAAGGTGTACTGCATGATATGATTCACATCCTATTGTGTTCTTGAGTATGTATATAAATGCTGAGTGGGGCCCGTTGATCTCGCTTTGGATCAAGATGGTCGGAGGAAAAGATATAAGGGACTTTGGAAAAGAGGGTCCATTGATGGAGCACAGATGGAAGGAGCTTCACTCCTAAAGACAGCTCGAGTGGCTGGTGTTTCAAAAAAGTGACACTGCTTCATTTAGATCTATGGGAAAGACATGGGTAAATAAATGGCAGGAAGTGAAGAATGTACGACAGAGTGGGGTGACACACCCTCACTGTGACACTAACCTCTCACTAAGACACTTTCCCCCCTATTTTGACGATCTGAAACGCAAGTATCAAAACGCAAAGCGCAAGTAACTTTGTGGGCGTGACTTCAGCTTCGTTGTTATTTTGCCGGCGGGATAAATGACTTTGCGCCTGGCGCAAATCTAAAAAGGGTTGGTCTGAAGTAGCTACATTACTAATGGGTGTGGTTTGGGCGTAACGTGCAATAAACCAATCAGAGCATCATCTCACATTCCCTTTAAGAGCAGCGCTCGTTCCATAGCGAATTGCTATTATAACGGCGGATTTGCCAGGCGCACGCCAGAGGTTCACAGCCGAGGAGATCGACGTTGTCGTCAGGGCCGTAAAAGATAGAGAAGTGACATTGTATGAGAAAGGCAGAGCAGTTTTCTCATTGCACTAAATTGCCCACTCATGCTACTCATTCAAATGATTATTCTTATTTTTACATATATTTAATTTTTTAAAATTGTTATATTTTAAAATTGTTTAGTTCTTAGAATTAGTTTAAGTAATGTACTTAATTTATACCAGCATATGTTTATTGTTTGCACCTTCCTACCACAGCAAATCGCGTATTTGTGTAACATAAGCTTCATGGCGAATAAACCGAATTCTGATTCTGATGGGCATGGGAGAAGAAACCTAACCAAATTAGCTTCGGTTAAATAGTCATGGGAGGAAATTGCTACCGTTGTTACAAATGAAGTTCACATACATAGAAATTTCTTATGAAAATATTTTTATAATCCTTGAAGAAATGTAACACGCCATAAATCAAAACAAAGTAACTTAGCTTCGCAGAAAGAAGACCCTGGCCTCGCCAGCAGTGCGCACGGACCAAGCTTGCGCCCTTAAAATAGCATCTGAATATTACGCCATTGACTTTAAACCACGTTTTTCCCGGTCAGTGGCGGAATTGTTTTTCGGAAACTGCAAAATAGCACCAGGGAACGTTTGCGCCGGAACACGCCTCCTTTTTCGCTGAACCGCCCACGGGAGCGCAAAGTCATTTCGATGTGCGTCTGTGGAGGGAAAAGTCGGCTTTGCGTCGAGTGCAAACTAGGAATGACACTTGCGTCGTTGACTAAGTCAATTGCGCTGGGTGCAAGATAGGGTCCTTTATGTTGTTGTTCCTTTAATTTGTCACCGTCTTCACATCCCTGCTGATCATGTAAACAAGGTTCCATTGGTAACGAGATCCTAGTCTCTCTAAGACTCTCCCTTAAGACTTGAAGGTCAGAACATTTGTTTGAGAGATAAGGTTTTTTTTGTTTGATTATTTGGATGTATGTTTGTATAGCATGCAAATATAGTTTTCATTTATAAACAAGTGAGCTGAAGAAACGTGGCTATTGGTTCCTGGGACTCTATACTATTCAGGTACATCAGACCAACTGGCACACAAAGCAGCAACACAAGCAACAACAATTTATATCTCAACAATGATTTGATCTGAACCCATCCGCTTCAAGGGTAGAGGTTAGAAACACTTCCAACTATTCTCATCTGCACTTGGCATTGCCATGGAGAAGATGTTCCTCCAGGTACTCCTTGTCGTGACTGTAGGAAGAGCGTTTGGTAAATATGTTTTTGTAGATGAGGAGAAGACCTGGATAGATGCTCAACAACATTGCAGACAACATTATACTGAACTAGCTCCTGTCAGTGGACCAGAGGATGACTTGAAACTTAAACAAATAGCAGGTGGAGGCTTTCCAAATTCCTACAACTGGATTGGTCTTTACAGAGAACCCAACAATGAAACAGGCTGGAAGTGGTCAGGAGGCGGATATGCAACATACCTGAACTTTCAGTATGGCCAACCAGACAACAGAGCAAATCGTCTTTTTTGTTCAATTGGTGACTCTGGATGGTATAATAGTTGGAATCGCGAAGGTAAGTTCTTCTGCTTGAGTCTGTTTGTGGTGAGAGAGCCCAAGACGTGGGAAGAGGCTCTGGAGTTCTGCAGGGAGCAGCACACTGACCTGACCAGCCTGCTGTCAGAGACGGAGATGCTTCTGGCCCACAGGGAGATCCAGGAGCAGGCCCAGACGAAGCTGGTGTGGACGGGCCTGCGCTTCCTGGGGGACCGCTGGCTGTGGGTGAACGGGGACCCTCTGGACTACCAGGCCTGGCCCCTTGGAGGAGGGCACCAGTGCCCAGCTAGAAACCTCCACTGTGGGGCCGTGGGGACGGCGGGACACTGGGAGGCCCACGACTGCCAGGAGAGACTCAGCTTCATCTGCTTCTGAATGATCTTGATAAATATATAAGCAGAGCTGGATTCAAATTGGCATGAAAAAACTTGTATAGATGTTCTACTAACCTTCATGTTAGGACTGTCTAAGGACATTTTAGATGATACCAGTTTCCATATTTTTTTTGTCAATTCCATAACAGACAATAAAAATACTATACTTCTTACACCACACTGGGATTTTCCTACAATACTTTGTCCCGAGAATGATTTGAGTAGTGGTTCTGTTTGTAATCTGAGTTTATGGTGACCTACTTTACCTCTACACCTTTTTCTTGTGTTGTGTTACAATTATACGTATATGCAGGTTATTTTGTGTTTATTGTATTCCATCATATGATTTGTGTATGTCTGACAAATTAAAGGTAAACACTGAATAAATGAGCAGAGAAGATAATTCCAGAAAGGTGTACTGCATATGATTCACATCCTATTGTGTTCTTGAGTATGTGTCTAAATGCTGAGTGGGGCCCGTTGACCTCGCTTTGGTTCAAGATGGTCGGAGGAAAAGATATAAGGGACTTTGGAAAAAGAGGGTCAATTGATGGAGCACAGATGGAAGGAGCTTCAGTCCCAAAGACAGCTCAACTGGCTGGTGTTTCAATAAAGTGACATTGCTTCATTTAGATCTATGGGAAAGACATTGGTAAATGAAGTTGGAAATTTAGTGAAATTTCATGCATTCTTAAACGTGGCTACTAGCACGTTAGTGCAATGTGTAAGGAAACACAGACATTCACGTCTTCCTAAGGTGATTGGGAATGTCAATTCAGGAGTGCGTCAGTGAGAAAGGTTTGTTAGCTACATAGACAGGGATATTATGGGAGGGTTGCAGGGCAGGAAGCCCTCGTCGCAAAGGCAAATCCACATTTGAAAGTTCAGCGGTGCGAGAAAACCACAGGCCTTGGTCTACAGAGATGTGGAAAAAGTGAGGTGATGCTGACGACACACCCTTCACAATATTCTGGACAAGTGGGTGAGACCACGTGTGGTGTACATCAAGAGAAGGGTACAGGCGTGAATGCTTGACCCCCTACAATGAGGGTGTCTGCTGGCTTTTTCAGTATGACACCAACTTCTCATTGAGACATGTTGTTGTTCCTTTAAACTGTCACCCGTCTCTACGTCCTTGCTAATCATGTCAACAAGGCTCCATCGGTAATAATAACCTTTATTTAACCAGGAGAGACCCATTGAGATTAAGAATCTCTTTTTCAAGGGAGACCTGGCCAAAACAGGCAGCAGCATACATACAAACATAGTTATAGACAGAAACACAAAAGGAGACAAAATACTGGTAATGTGATACTGGTCTTTAAGGAACTCAACCTGAATAAATTAAGCTCAGATCCAATATTTGTTTGAGAGATAGGGTTGTATTTGGCGAGTTACATTGGCAGGATCTCATTTGAAGAGTATGCAAAGATAGTTTTTATTCACAGACAGGAGAGCTGAAGAGACGTTGCTATTGGTTCTTGGGACTCTATACTAGTCAGGTACATCAGACCAACCGTCACTCAGAGCAGCAACACAAGTAGCAACAGTGAGCCCAACGATTCCTACATTTCTTCACATCTCAACAATTATTAGATCTGAACCCATCTGTTTCAAGGGTAGAGGTTTGAAGAACTTTTTAACCTTTTATACAGTATCTTAACACAGCATCGCCATGGAGAAGATGTTCATCCAGGTACTCCTTGTCTTGACTGTAGAAAGAGTGTTTGGTAAATATGTTTATAAACGTGAGGAGAAGACCTGGACAGATGCTCAACGATATTGCAGACAACATTATACTGAACTAGCTCCTGTCAGTGGACCAGAGGATGACTTGAAACTTAAAGAGATAGCAGGTGGAAGCTTTCCATTGAAGTTCCACTGGATTGGTCTTTACAGAGAACCCAACGATTTTACAGGCTGGAAGTGGTCAGAAGGCAGATCTGCAACATACCTGAAATTTTCGCTTGGTAACCCAACCAACAAAACATTGCAAAATTTTGTTTCACTTGGTGACAGTGGATGGTATAATACTTTAAATGATCCAGGATACTTCTTCTGCTTGAGTCTGTTTGTGGTGAGAGAGCCCAAGACGTGGGAAGAGGCTCTTGAGTTCTGCAGGGAGCAGCACACTGACCTGACCAGCCTGCTGTCAGAGACGGAAATGCTTCTGGCCCACAGGGAGATCCAGGAGCAGGCCCAGACGAAGCTGGTGTGGACGGGCCTGCGCTTCCTGGGGGACCGCTGGCTGTGGGTGAACGGGGACCCTCTGGACTACCAGGCCTGGCCCCCTGGTGGAGGGCACCAGTGCCCAGCTAGAAACCTCCACTGTGGGGTTGTGGGGACGGCGGGACACTGGGAGGCCCACGACTGCCAGGAGAAACTCAGCTTCATCTGCTACTGAGGCTGAGGTTGTCTTAATTTATTTTAGTGATAGATTAGATCAAACATGTTGCCAAGCTATTCCTTTGTGTTGGTTTTAACATAAAGGTGACAAAAGAAAATCACCTGTGACTATTGACATCTTTGCTTTTTCTCACATGGACTAAACTGGAATGAAAATTTTATGCTGGTAGATTCAAAAGTATTTACTTGCTTTCAGCTTCTTTGTCTGCAGATATATTTACCGTGTCAAATGAAGTCACAGCAGAAAAAAAGGCTGTTATGACTCAGGGTCCAGGGATCACATGGTAATGGGGAAAGATTGCATGCTGCCGAACTCGTACATTTATAGAATGAATCAAAGTACACATCGTAATTACTGAGCACTGTGGGGGAGATGGAGAAAGGTTACCTCAGTCCATTGAACGCTAAATCAACCAATGAGATGCTTTGGCCTTGGAACTTCACCTCCACGGATATCAAACAGGAAGTCTGACACACAAGGGTGGAGGGATAGTGCAAGCAGAAGGTAAATACAGTGGCAAGAACCCAACCGAGGCCTGTAATTGGTTGGAACACAATGAGACTTCAGATGATATTATAGAAGGGAGATAATTCATTAACTGAAAATATGTTTGAGTGTGCTCACCCCTAAACACCTCTCAGGAACTTTCCTTGCCACTAATAATAACAGTAGACGCGGGGTAAGGGTTGAAATTAAAAACGTTGACATTGAAATGGTGTTGCCTGATCTTCTTCATTGTCTCTGACCTCACCTACCCATCACATTTTGCCTTCATCCACTGAACGAGAGAGATTTGACATGCAGGTGCAATCCCATCAGTCACCCCTTTCATTAGGGGGACCAATCCTTGCAATTTGTCTTCCTTCAGGTTGGCGCGAAGGCTTGGAAAGCTGCAGTCTGGCTCAATTCTTCAGAGAGGGTTAGAGGGCCAGTCTCTGTGTATGTGTGCGCATGTGCACCCTCCAACGTTTCAGTAGCTAGACCAGCTAGTTAGCACTGATAGCACGGGACAGTGCAATATTATTGCTAAAAAATTAACCGAATGTTGCTAGTCTAGCTTGCTAACCAATAAATTGCTGCACACCAGTACTTGTACACAGTCTTTTTCTTCGGCAACCTTTTAGGTATTTTGAGTGCGCACTAATATGGAACGCTCCCGTTTTAAGGTAAATGTAATAAGGCGTACAGTACTTTATGTCAATATGAGAAACGTGCATCAAATCTTTCACACATGAATATAAATGCTTGTAGCTATAAATAACTCGATTATTCGTCAGATGTACAGGAATGGCTTTAAGCACGACACAGCAAGACACAATTTCTTGTCAGGTAAACCGTCTACACAAGATTCTACTCCTTTCAGATTGGGTCATTTTAAACCCACATACCGGTGAGTCACGTTATTCACCTAATTAGGCCTACATAATTGCCATCATTTGCATTACGTTAGGTAATTCCGTATGCAAAATAGTCTAAATTTATTTGGTCCAAATTTAGATTAATAGTGTAGCGAATTTTGTTTCCAAATGCATTCATTAAATACATCTTACTGATGTCCATAATGATACTTCTTCACTATTCACTTCATTGAGCGCATACCTTTCCAAACAGGCTAATAGGCCAACGTGTGTAAACACTTTATGTTGTGGAAGACAGCTCCTCAAACGACAGCAAGGCAACGTAGGCTACTGTAGCTAACCATAAACATTAACATCCAAGATCTCCCTGATTGTTTAAAAAGGCGGTCACGGGACATCGATTGGCATGGGCTGCTTCTTAAAAGCATGAACGATCTCCCCCAACAGCACGTTGATTACATTTACAGTTGTTGGGGGCATCCGCTCCCACCCGGTTGCCCTCTCCGTCTTGTCAGAGTCCGTGTTGTGGACACCTGCCCATTAATCCAGGTTTTGTGTGCGCTCACCTTTGGTCCTGCTCATGAATCTCATATCCGTCCGTGGGAGCTAAGAGTGACAACTTGGCAGCAGGTAATTGTTTTTGTTGTTGTTGAGTGTGTAGATTTTGACAACATAGACCCCATTAAGTCCAGGCCCGAGTATAGCCCGGTTATCGCATCGGAAATATGATGTTTTTTTAGTTGTTCATCCATTAAAAAAATGTTTTGTATAGAGACCAGATTTGTGTTACAGCCTATACTGGAAATGTGAATCCTAACCTACTTGAACCAGGATTCACCTAGGCCATAGCTTTAACATTGATTTGCCTTAGAAAATATATCAAGTTGCTGTAATCAAAGTGTCTCATTTTGGGGAGGAGGAAGGTGGGCCTTGGTCGGTGAGGAACATGTGTTGTTTAGACCTACCTGTGGAGGTGTGAGAGTAGGCCTTCACAATTTAAATCCAAGGTTGGTTGAGACATGGAGGAACAGCTGTCTCTGACAGATTTTCCCAGGTGTCTTTGCATTGTTGGATCACCGAAATGCGGACGACCACCCCTTGGGATGCACCTTCCGTCTGAAAATTGATGCGTGAAGGATATAATGGCTAGCGTATTTTGACCATGACGACGGAAGCTGAATTTCAGCTCAAAAAATATGTTTTGTGACTTTTCAGCCATTCTTTGATTTCAGGATGAAACAAGTGTTTGTACAGTCAGAGTGTGAATTATACATTGATAATTGGTGGGGGCAACTGCTTCTCCAGGGCATATAGTAATATTTACGATTACAGGTAAAAACAATATATAAATGTATCGACCCCCCACACATACTAACGCCTTTTGTCATTTCATCCAAAACACACATATTAATCCCTTGTCATTTACCCCAAAACACACATGCTAACCCCTTTGGTTATTTTATCCAAAACACACATACTAACCACTTTGGTAATTTACCCCAAAACAAAGACGCTAACCCCTTTACTAATTTTATCCAAAACACACATACTAACCCCTTTGGTCATTTACCCCAAAACACACATGCTAACCCCTTTAGTCATTTTGTCCAAAACACACCTGCTAATCCATTCGGTCATTTTATCCAAAACACACATGCTAACCCCTTTAGTCATTTACCCAAAAACACACATGCTAGCCCCTTTGGTCAATTACCCCAAAACACACATGCTAACCCCTTTGATAATTTACCCCAAAACACACATGCTAACCCCTTTGGTCATTTTATCCAAAACACACATGATAACCCCTTTGGTCAATTACCCCAAAACACACATGCTAACCCCTTTGATAATTTACCCCAAAACACACATGCTAACCCCTTTGGTCATTTTATCCAAAACACACATGCTAACCCCTTTGATAATTTACCCCAAAACACACATGCTAACCCCTTTGGTCATTTTATCCAAAGCACACATGCTAACCCCTTTGGTCATTTACCCCAAATACCATATACTAATCTCTTTGGTCATTTACCCCAAAACACACATGCTAACCCCTTTGGTCATTTACCCCAAAACACACATGCTAACCCCTTTGGTCATTTACCCCAAAACACACATGCTAACCCCTTTAGTCATTTTATCCAAAACACACATGCTAACCCCTTTGGTCATTTTATCCTAAACACACATGCTAACCCCTTTGGTCATTTACCCCAAAACACACATACTCACCCCTTTGGTCATTTAACCCAAAACACACATGCTAACCCCTTTGGTCATTTTATACAAAACACACATGCTAACCCCTTTGACAATTTACCCCAAAACACACATGCTAACCCCTTTGGTCATTTAGCCCAAAACACGCATACTAACCCCTTTGGTCATTTTATACAAAACACACATGCTAACCCCTTTGACAATTTACCCCAAAACACACATGCTAACCCCTTTAGTCATTTTGTCCAAAACACACCTGCTAATCCATTCGGTCATTTTATCCAAAACACACATGCTAACCCCTTTAGTCATTTACCCAAAAACACACATGCTAGCCCCTTTGGTCAATTACCCCAAAACACACATGCTAACCCCTTTGATAATTTACCCCAAAACACACATGCTAACCCCTTTGGTCATTTTATCCAAAACACACATGATAACCCCTTTGGTCAATTACCCCAAAACACACATGCTAACCCCTTTGATAATTTACCCCAAAACACACATGCTAACCCCTTTGGTCATTTTATCCAAAACACACATGCTAACCCCTTTGATAATTTACCCCAAAACACACATGCTAACCCCTTTGGTCATTTTATCCAAAGCACACATGCTAACCCCTTTGGTCATTTACCCCAAATACCATATACTAATCTCTTTGGTCATTTACCCCAAAACACACATGCTAACCCCTTTGGTCATTTACCCCAAAACACACATGCTAACCCCTTTGGTCATTTACCCCAAAACACACATGCTAACCCCTTTAGTCATTTTATCCAAAACACACATGCTAACCCCTTTGGTCATTTTATCATAAACACACATGCTAACCCCTTTGGTCATTTACCCCAAAACACACATACTCACCCCTTTGGTCATTTAACCCAAAACACACATGCTAACCCCTTTGGTCATTTTATACAAAACACACATGCTAACCCCTTTGACAATTTACCCCAAAACACACATGCTAACCCCTTTGGTCATTTAGCCCAAAACACGCATACTAACCCCTTTGGTCATTTTATACAAAACACACATGCTAACCCCTTTGACAATTTACCCCAAAACACACATGCTAACCCCTTTGGTCATTTACTCCAAAACACAAATACAAACCCCTTTGCTCATTTACCCCAAAACACACATGCTAGCCCCTTTGGTCATTTACCCCAAAACACACATGCTAACCCCTTTGGTCATTTTACTCAAAACACACATGCTAGCCCCTTTGGTCATTTACCCCAAAACACACATGCTAACCCCTTTTGTCATTTTATCCAAAACACACATGCTAACCCCTTTGCTCATTTGATCCAAAACACACATGCTAACCCCTTTGGTCATTTACCCCAAAACACACATGCTAACCCCTTTGGTCATTTCATCCAAAACACACATACTAACCCCTTTGGTCATTTTATCCAAAATACACATACTAACCCCTTTGGTCATTTAATCCAAAACACACATACTAACCCCTTTGGTCATTTACCCCAAAACACACATGCTAACCCCTTTGCACATTTTATCCAAAATACACATGCTAACCCCTTTGGTCATTTGCCCCAAAACACACATACTAACCCCTTTGGTCATTTACCCCAAAACACACATGCTAGCCCCTTTGGTCATTTCATCCAAAACACACATATTAACCCCTTTGGTCATTTTTTCCAAAACACACATGCTAACCCCTTTGGTCATTTTTTCCAAAACACACATACTAACCCCTTTGGTCATTTTATCCAAAATACACATACTAACCCCTTTGGTCATTTAGCCCAAAACACACATACTAACCCCTTTGGTCATTTTATACAAAACACACATGCTAACCCCTTTGACAATTTACCCCAAAACACACATGCTAACCCCTTTGGTCATTTACCCCAAAACACAAATACAAACCCCTTTGCTCATTTACCCCAAAACACACATGCTAGCCCCTTTGGTCATTTACCCCAAAACACACATGCTAACCCCTTTGGTCATTTTACTCAAAACACACATGCTAGCCCCTTTGGTCATTTACCCCAAAACACACATGCTAACCCCTTTTGTCATTTTATCCAAAACACACATGCTAACCCCTTTGCTCATTTTATCCAAAACACACATGCTAACCCCTTTGGTCATTTACCCCAAAACACACATGCTAACCCCTTTGGTCATTTCATCCAAAACACACATACTAACCCCTTTGGTCATTTACCCCAAAACACACATGCTAACCCCTTTGCACATTTTATCCAAAATACACATGCTAACCCCTTTGGTCATTTGCCCCAAAACACACATACTAACCCCTTTGGTCATTTACCCCAAAACACACATGCTAGCCCCTTTGGTCATTTCATCCAAAACACACATATTAACCCCTTTGGTCATTTTTTCCAAAACACACATGCTAACCCCTTTGGTCATTTTTTCCAAAACACACATACTAACCCCTTTGGTCATTTTATCCAAAATACACATACTAACCCCTTTGGTCATTTAATCCAAAATACACATACTAACCCCTTTGCTCATTTACCCCAAAAAACACATGCTAACCCCTTTGGTCATTTCATCCAAAACACACATACTAACCCCTTCGGTAATTTTATCCAAAATACACATACTAACTCCTTTGGTCATTTAATCCAAAACACACATACTAACCCCTTTGGTCATTTTATCCAAAACACACATGCTAACCCCTTTGGTCATTTCATCCAAAACACACATACTAACCCCTTTGGTCATTTCATCCAAAACACACATACTAATCCCTTTGATAATTGTATCCAAACACACACATTAAAGTATTTGGTTCTCTATAATGAACAGCAGGGGAGGCCCACTGAGTGCTCTACATACACACACACACACACACACACACACACACACACACACTCACACAACTGGACCTGTCTGTTTCAGAATCAGAATCAGAAGGTTTTTTTTCGCCATGGATGTTTGCACAAACAAGGACTTTACTTTGGCAGGGAGGTGCATACATCAAACATATAGGAACATTGAAACTTAAATATTTGGACTAATCATACAAAAAGAGCAAAGTCTAGCTAATTCTAAGGGGGGTCTAGCTAATACTAAGGGGAATAAAAAATACGTAAATACGTTTTTTTTAAATCCGTAACGTTGTAGCTCAGCATTTCAGGGCTGGTATTTTATTTACACTTAGCTGTAACAAGAGCCTGTCTGTCTCACCATACGTGCTAGCTTGAATTGACCATACTTTTGGGGATCAACCATGCCACCAAAGAGCAAACATATTTGTTATTCTAGTTTTATGTTTTTATTTTGATATTTATATATACTTTTTAAAAACATAATATAAATGCATTATTAAAAGTACTAGGCTAATGTGTAGTAATGTTTAATGTTCACCTCAATGTCTGAGCTAAAGAGAGAATAGCAAGCAGAGAGGTAGAACGAGAAAGAATGAGAGACAGAAAGAGAGACAGACAGACAGACAGACAGACAGACAGACAGACAGACAGACAGAGAGAGAGAGAGAGAGAGAGAGAGAGAGAGAGAGAGAAAAGAAGGCAAAGAGAGTGCTGCAGTGTGCCCTTAATCACCTCCTGTGTTTTCCTGTTTGCTGCCTCTGGAAGTGGTTCAAGGTGCCAAGCTAAGTGAAACGGACTGCCTTCCTCAGTGGCCGTTCTGTCTTCATTTGTGTTTGTGTGAGTGTGTGCACTGTGAATGCGCCAGTGTGTATGCAAGTTAGAATACACAGCACTTCAGGAAATACTTCACATACGGTATGCTGTAGTGTTCCAGTCTCTGTGTGTCTTCCTGTGCTTTTCGCAGAAGGAGAGTCGTTTTCATGTATTTATTCGGATAGCCGGAGGGATCCCCTGCCTCTCAACAGCGACGGATTCATGGGACTTGTAGTTTTTTCTCATTACCACGTTACGCCCATATCTTAACAGGGCCCATGGACCCAGACAGCTCCCTCTTGGTTCTCACTTGGCTTCTTCCGCAATCGAAATCTGATGAGCTGCAGATGTCGGGCAGCACCGCCGTGGAGATGGATACCCATCCTCCGCCCATCCCTCGGGTCTCTGCCTTCCCGTCTTCGAAGCATCCTGCGGCGGGCCCCGCGGAGCGAGACGAGCGGGAACAGACCGGGAGGCTGGGAGGACGCCCAGGGAATTCCTCCCTCGGCTGGAGTCAGGAAGCAGATGGGAGCGGGGAAGGAGGGAAAGAAGGGGGGGAGGGGGGGGGGGCGGAGAAGCTTCATCTGTCTTCATGAGCTTCTCATTCCATAAGTGTGCGAGGGAAGGAAATGGGGGGGTGGGGAGAGAGAGCCAGGGCGATGCGGGTTATCTATAAATGGCTCAGACTTAGATTGCAGGGTTGAGGCAAGGGGAGTTTGAGACCCATCGTCTCCCCTGATTAAACACGTACACACACAAGCACACACAGGCTGGGTACATGTGAGATGGATTGATGGAGGGGGAGGGAAGGAGGGAGGGAGGGAGGGAGGGAGGGAGGGAGGGAGGGAGGGAGGGAGGGAGGGAGGGAGGGAGGGAGGGAGGGAGGGAGGGAGGGAGGGAGGGAGGGAGGGAGGGAGGGAGGGAGGGAGGGAGGGAGGGAGGGAGGGAGGGAGGGAGGGAGGGAGGGAGGGAGGGAGGGATAGCAGACCCCATGTGTACCATGTTGCTTTCTTACCACATCCATCCATTCCATGTAACACGCCATATTTATTATTGTGTCATCTGGTCCATTACACCTCTCTCTAACAAAAAAAGGACAATTGATGTTGTTTTTTTTGTGCCACTAAACTTGCCAATATCAGTTTACCAAGCATGCTATAGGATTTCATACTCCACAACACAAGGCTATAGCGTGTTCACTAGTCTTCAGGGAGCCATGTTATACCCAGAATTTGTGTTTGTGCAGTCCTGTTGTCTCAGATTAGAAATTTTCCAAAGACACATACCAAAGCTTGCCTTTTGCAGCAATCCTAAAGGGGCCTTAAGATATCAATTGGCCCCTCACATCAGGCAACTCTCTCTTCAAAAAGGCACGTCTCCTTCATATGGTGGCCTGGTGTTCCTCCAGCACCGTCTCTATCTCCAGCTCCAGCCAGGGTGTTGATCCCTCCCAGCCCAGCCTGTTTGGGCCAGTGGCAGGGTGTGTGTGTGGTGGCTTGTCTAATCACAAGGCCACCAGTAATGGGAGACACGGGCGTGCTCGGAATAAAACGAGGGATCAAAGAAGCTCCGCTCCTCAGTCACTCACTGGAAATTGGCCTTCTTCCTGAGAGCGGAGGGATGTGTATGTGACCATGTGGGATTGTGTGTATAAGAGAGGTGCAAGAGAAATAGTGATGCCAGAAAGGCATGTGGGGGGGGGGCCTTTAGGAAGCGAGCATGTACGTGTGAAGATGTGTGTGAGAGCGAGCGCAACAGCCACCCAGCTCATCAGTTGATAACAGTTTAATTAAAAGAAAGAGGAAGTCAGGCACACAACTTTATTGAACCCAGTTTTGTAGAAGACGGCTGCTCTCAACACAGGAGATTAAGGAGCTCTGGAGGTCCTCTCTGTTGCCTTTGATCCACATGTATCCCAGTATCTGATATGAATTAATTAGGATAGATTCAATCTGTTGGTCTGGTGTGAAGAAGCCACTACCGACAAGTGTTGGTGGGCTGCATTCTGAGGGAATTTATTCATTGGTTGTAAAAATGTATGGTGTAATATATGCAAATCTGAATTGGAAAGTCCACTGTCTATTAAATATTTAGATTGAAAGTCAGCCTTCATTACCACTGGTTGACAACAGGGAAATCCCAATTTGCCATTTATTCATAATGAAGGGTACAGCACCATCTAGTGGATAGAAATTCTCACAAACGCAATGAAAACCACTTTACTTAATAAAGTTTATTTACACAGTTTGTAGTAAAACAGGGATAATGTCATCTCAGTATGTATGTACACTTACGAAATGAAGATAACTAAACAAATAAATCTGGAAATGGAGGTTGCTAATCAAAATACAAAAAAAAGAAGAGAGACAGGTAAGACTATATGCAGACTGGACGGGAAGACGTTAGAAGTTGAAAGTGCTTTGGTTCTCAGGGATCTGGAAGGCATAGCCGTCCGTGGTAGTCTCTGGGGCAACCGATTCATCTTCTCCCTCCTGTGACAGACGAGCAGGAAGACAGGCATCAGCACAGAGGAAAGTGCATTGACGGCCATTTTGCCAAGTCCTATTTTATCTCACTCTTAATCTGGTGTGTAACATAAGGACACAAGGCCAAAATCTGAATCCTATCTACCCCACCCTTCCAAAAACGACAAGACGCGTCTTCATTTCCTGAGAAGGCAGTGTGAGAGACTCACCTCGCCGGAGAAGTACTTCTCGATCAGGTTGAGGGCACTCTTGTAGACCATCTCGTTCTCGTGGGACTGCAAGGCCTCGATCTTGTCCAGGCCCCCACACTCCTCCACCATCAGGCACAGCTTCTCCGTCTCACCAATCTTATCCCCTGCCTGAGGGAAGAGCCAAGGAGGGGGGGTTAGAACCAGGACACAAACACACTCACAACGATACAGAATTGGGACTGAAGGACAATGCAAAATAATCTGAATGAGACGGAAAAGCAAAAGATGACATGACCCAGCCTCACCAGCTGTATAAAAAGGACTTCTTTCTGAGGGTGTGCTTTTGATGTGTTCAAAAAACTCAAACTACGAACGTCGAAAAAGACAATATATCCAGTGTGTCGTCACGTACCTGGAAGATGTTGGTGATGGCGTCCAAGATGACCTGGATGATTTTTCCGTCTTTGGCGGAGAGCAGGTTAAGGAGAGGCTCCAGGGCGTTACACTGGACCAGGTAGACCACCTGCTCCACGGTGCCTCCGCTAGTGTAGTTGGTGACAGCCCACACTGCCTCCTTCTGGGTCTTGTAGTCCGCCTGGTTGGACAGAAGCCAGTCATGAAGATCAAGAGAACTACAAGCAAGCTGCATTAGATAGACCATCTCCCCTAAGCACTTTGGATATGGAGGATATCCATTAAGGCCCAGGTTATTATCATGATCAATCAGATATACCAATGCATTTTGTATTTCCAACAGAAATTCTCTCAAATTGGGCAGTAATGGGAAACGGGTTAGAGAGGGTCTTGAGAGCTTGAATGTGCCTGTGGTATTTCTCCTACCTGAGAGAGGACCTCCACCAGGACAGGCACCAGGCCATAGTTCACCACCTCCTGGATCTGGGTGTCCTTCCCGGCTGTGATGTTAGACAGCGTCCAGGCTGCCTCCTTCTGGATGTTGGCCTTGCAGTGGCGCAGCAGGAAGGGGAACACGGCCAGTGTGCCGGCGTTGAGCACGCTCTGGGTCTGCTGGTCCGTGCCAGTCACGATGTTGCCCAGCGAGCGCAGGGCCGGGGTCTGGGGAGGAGACAAGAGAGGAGCGGGACTCGTCAACAAACGTGGGTGGAAAAAAAAAAAAGGAAAAAAACACAACACTAAGTAGGAACATAAAAAGTTAATCTTGTGAATTCAAAAGAACGAGGAAGCACAGAGCCATACAGGTTCTCTCAGCATCACAAAAGAAACAAAAAGCACCTCAAAAAACAGGGGAAAAAAAGAAGAAAAAAACCACGGACGACAACTCACCACAACACTGAGCTCCTCGGACGCGAGCAGTTGGACCAAGCGGGGCACCAGGCCGGCCTGCACCACCACCTCGATCCTCTCGTTGGGCCCGTCCGTCAGGTAGGACACGGCCCAGCAGGTGTCGGCCAGCACCTCCTTGTCGTCGTGGTTGATGAGGCGCACCAGCATGGGGAGGAGCTGCTGTATGGCAGCCAATGGAGGAGCGGGGTTCTTGTTCCGGCACAGGTTGGACACAGTCCATGTGATGTTCCTGAGGTAACTGGACTGTCGTGATAAGAGGGTGGGTCATGAGAAAATGGCTCTCTGGGAACTTAGGAGGGGGGGGGGGGGGGGGACCATGGCACGCTATGTCAAGGTCAGCAATGTGGCTTAGTCTGAGTGTGACCACTTACTGACAAGGCGGACAGGTCAGGGGTCGACAGCAGGGACATGAGGGGATCGATGGCTCCATGCTTGATCACTTGGTCTCTGTAGTTAGAGCCATCACCTGAAGAGAGAAAGTTATTAGACCTTATTTCAACCACCATCACTATATCAGGGTGTCTACAGGTATAAACAAGTATAAGACTTTTTAATACCACTTCGAAATGAAATTTAAGACCAAACTTACGATGTAAATACAAATCAAAAGTGGAAATATACAGTAATCTTTACGAGTAAACACACTGATGTCTGTTCAAAATGAACAAGATATGACAAGAATATAGCTAGTTAATTGTAGATAATTGTAGCGTTGACATCGTTGCTAGTGGTGGAAATGGTGGAGAAGAAACTAGCAATGGCAGGTTACTGGCGTGCCTTTACGTAGGCTAGTCTTTTTGCTCTGCACGTACGATTCCACCGGTCTGCTTGTCCCAAGTTTGAAATTCTTCCGACAAAATGCAGCTCTTCATACGCATTCATAAACTTCACTTTAGGAAGTTATTTAACATTTATAAGAGTTCCCCTAGCCTGCCTTTGGTCCCCCAGTGGCTAGAAATTTCAATAGGCGTAAACCAAGCCCTTGGTATTCTCCGCCTTTCAAAAAAAAAAAAAAAAAAAGCTCAAATGCTTGGTTTTGAAAATCCCCCTCTTGTGACGTCACAGGGATGGTTACTTCCCCTTTCTCCGCTTTGCCAACACAGAGAATTTGGCCCACCAATGAAGAAGAAGAAGGAAAAAAAAAAGAAGAGCTACCACGCGCTTTCCTCACCTGCAATGTTTCCCAGGGCCCAGATGGCCTGCTCGCTGATGTGTGGGTGAGGTGAGGTCACCAGGCTGATGAAGGCAGGGATGGCCCCTCCCTCCACCACAGCGGCTGTCTGGTCCGAGGTGCCCGAGGCGATGTTGGTCAGGGCCCACGCCGCCTCAAACTGGATGGGAGAGCACTCGGCCAGGCTCAGGAAGACGACAAACTTGGAGATGAGGCCAGCGTCAATTATGCTGTCGATGGGGGGGTGCCTCTCCCGGGACAGTAGCTTTCTGTGGACAGTGGGAACGCAGGTCAGCTACAGAGCTGGTGGTGGCAAATATCGCATGTCACCGGAGGGTAGACTTGTGATACTGCAAGACGCAAGGATTAGTGCATTGTTAGGAATTTACATAAAGACAACCTCAGAACTTGAGAGCTCACCCATAGAGATACATTTGATAATCTAGGTATTTTACCTGGCTGCTTGTGTGGCTTGCAACTGAGTGTCCAGATTCTGGCTATTTACGCCACTCACTATCTCCTCCACTGTCCAATGCTGGACAGGCTACGGAAATAAAACAATTGGATTAGAGAGGCTACTACCATGCCCATGTCACGACCTGCCAAGCATCCCGCTCATCAAAGTCTGCGAACACAGGAATAAAGCATGACGGCAATCTAATGCATACATTTTTTTTCTGAAAGTGCAGGTTAACAACAGCTAGCTTGATCGCTACACCCATAACGTCATCCCCACTTCCGGTAACGACACTTGATCCTAAGTTTTCCACGGGATCGTAATAGAGCAAATAATTGGTGTTCGAAAGCTACTGGGAAGCAAACTGAGATTCAAATCGTTACCTGTCCATTCTGATTCTTCTCTTGGAGTGGTGAAGTGGGTTCGTCTGGAAAACTACTGACATTCCTTCTCTTTAGAATCTGGTCATCCTTCTTGGCTTTCCGTAACTCGACGTTGACCTCGATCCTCCTGCGTCGCAATTCCTTCATGTAGACGATGAAACAAATACATTTTCAGCATTTCCTCAATATCTGCTGCGGGTCGAGGCAGTATGGATTTTGTTTTACAACTTACGTTTGCATCTTTCCCCTTGTTTTTGAACTGGGGCAGACGATCTCCATTGTCGTTGGCAGCGCTTGACATTGTTTTCTTTCGATATAGAACTGTAGTGTCGTGAAAACGAAGATCAACGTCTTTGTAGTTAGCACAACGTCACTGAAACGCAACATTGACAAATTTAGTTTTTACCATTTGCTTGGAAATAAATAACATCTCAGGACGTTAACATAACTACCTTCCGAATGTTAGAGCAAACCCGGCAAAATCTGTACTCCCTGCTGGTGTTAGCCACGGATTATCTAACACCATGTGGCCAAGGCAGCATAACAGAACTGTCTCCTATTCCAGTTGTTAACTCTTACTAAAACAAGACAGTTACCATATTCAATATACACCCAAACGATCTAGCGCTGATTACAATAAAATTCCCACGATTTAGCGACGATTTAGCAATATTTAGTATTCTAGCTAGCAAGAAAGCATGTGGACCGCTCTTACCGATTCCTTGTTCTCACTTTCAATGACGTATTTTTTTTGGATACCGCCCTTTAACTCTCGGGGAGATCGACCAAGGATTGGTTGATTCGGAGGAAGGCGCTACTTCATTGGCCTTTATTTGAAAAAAGACCCCCAACATGCAGCAGTTGCCAGTAGCAACGCCTACTGTTATCGCGAGATTATTCTCTACATCCCATTATGTTTAAGTGAATAATAGATTAATATTTCCATCTGTTTTTTAACATTGTAAAAATAAAACAGCCAACATACACAAAATAAACTACAACACTATCGATATAAATCTGATTCTTAAATGTACACGCCCTTAACAGTTTAATAACAAAATATACGCACATCGACAACGTAATGACCCAGTGGCCTAATGGATAAGGCATCAGCCTCCGGAGCTGGGGATTGTGGGTTCGAGTCCCATCTGGGTCGTATTTAGTTTCCGTTTTATCCAGAGGTCATTGCGGTCATTATCAAAAAGAAATTAAATCATTCGTAACTAGTCTGAATCAAGGATGCTTGCTCGTTACTATGAAATTGACTGACAATGTTACAAAATGGTCGCAATAAACTATAGATAAGACGTAATCGTCGTCTGCGTTGTACGTTATTTTATGCATTAAAGGAAAACGCCTTTACAGCACTCAATTGACAATAGGTAGGATTTTTGCAGCTGATCGTAAAAGGTTATCTCACTCCTGCAGTAGTTATTTCACAAGTACCCCAGCAGGGGGCAGTCATTCAGCACTTTTGAGTGTGAGGTAGAAGTAACAAGCAGAATAAGGTTGAATTCTCCTGCATTATTCATAGATATTTTTTATTATCACTCCTTTTGATGGACCATGAGAATATCTGGACCTATCCTAAATATTCGGAGAATAAACTCATATGATAGTCATATAAAACTATCGCAATTATAATTTAGCTTGCCTACATTAGAAATACAAACATAATTGGAGACGGATGCAGAACGCCTCTTTCGTATTCATGAATGAAGATTCTCTGATGTCACCGTGTTTACCTCTGGGTCAGGATGACACGCCTTCCTTCCCCGGACAGTGGCCCATATAAGAGTCCAAGGAATTCCGACATCAAGCAGACTTCAAACCTTGTCCCAACGGAACGTTTCAAGATGACAGGGATTATAGTGCTGCTGTTACTTGCCTTTTCTTTCTCTGAAGCGGAGGAGAATGTTGTAAATGGTGAGTATCACTCTTCTTTTTTGCTTTTCACCTTTCAACAGTTTGATTTAAAAGAATGCTTCTTGTTAGGTTAC
This sequence comes from Hypomesus nipponensis, assembly GCF_054491055.1. Taxonomy (NCBI): domain Eukaryota; kingdom Metazoa; phylum Chordata; class Actinopteri; order Osmeriformes; family Osmeridae; genus Hypomesus; species Hypomesus nipponensis. The sequence goes on along the minus strand of NC_140381.1, from coordinate 6,961,926 downwards.
TCCGTATTATATAGTTTCGTAGAGATCCGAAGAAGGTAGGCAAAACACTTCAAAACTCCTGCCATCTCTTACGAAACCAAAACGTTATTAACATTAAAAGTGTACATAATCCGAAATACCAAGTACAATAAATGATTGTTGGATCATTTGCAATCTTTAATAGTGTAGGGCGATCCCCTCTCTGAAACTTCACATGAAAGTTTATATCTAATGAAAATAAATCCTGACAAACAATAACGGAGTCATGTCGACATATGAGATACACACTTTACCACTTCCTCTTGATTCCATAATTCATGAAGTTACTTTGTGACTTTGCATATGTATTGTTGAAAAACACAATAAATGTAATATAGTATACACATAAAAAAAAAAACGATTTTGTGTACTGAAGAGGACATTGGATAAGACCAAGCCACAAAATAGCATGTTTCAGCTGAGTGTAACAGGGTTGTAAAATGGCCTGTCGCAGCCTGTCTGACCAGGAGCTCTTCTCCCTGACAGAGAAGGGCCAGGACAGCTTGGTGGACACAGCCCAGAACCAGAGCAGGCTGGGGGGCAAAGAGCCCACCCTGCCCATCAACGAACTCCTGGAGAAGAGCAGCAGGGCCGGGGACCCCAAATACACCCTCCACCCCTTACCTCCAGGTGTCTGGCCCAAGCACTCTGACCTGGTCCCCATCCCTCGCCCCGGGCCCCACAACAAGAGCAAGAAGGGTCCTAAGAGTGACCGCCTGACCGAGCACAACAGTGAGAAAGTGCGCAGCGAGATGGGGCTGCTTCCCAAGATGACTCTGACCACCGGCACAACCGACCGCGTTCAGAGGATCAACGCGGATCCTAATTCTAACAACCCGCCTCCGCAAAATGACCCTGAAACCCACCCCAACTCCAGACCCCGGGGTCAACCCCAAGCCCACCCGTACCCAGCTCCTGCCCCGCGCAGGGACCCCCCAAACAGGAAGCTGGACCCTGAAGAGAACCGCCCAGGAGGGAAGTCCAGTATCTACCAATCAGGAGTCGGCGCCAACAGGAACGCCAGCCGTCCGTCCATACTTTTCAACCGCCATTCCTCCAGTCTTCTCCATCAGTTTGACATCTTAAAACGAGGTAAGGAATGAATGCTCGACGTCCGACGACCGCATTTCACCGAGTAAATGGGGGGTGTCGCGGCAGTTAAACGCTTCAGAGATTTGCGGTAGTTAACCTAATGACCTCTTTAGCCACAAATTGTAGCTTTTCACCCCCAAAATTCAGATTCTGAATGATGGCCTGTGTGGGAAGGTCTTGCCGAGGAAGAGGACACGATGAAAAATGCCAAATATGCCAAAGTGAGATCAGTTACTGTGATACGGTCATTAAGGGTCTCTCTGTGTGGGATTTTCCCCACCCTGAGGAATTTGCTGCCTTGGTTTTTTTCTAATGACAACCATGGCTGTCCAAGTGACACTGGAATGGGGCGGCCCGACTCCACACAGGCACGGCGGCTCTCTCCGTGGCTTCTCTCCTCCCTTTCTCACTGGCCCTTCTTCTGCCTCCAGAGTCTGACTACACACACGACGCCGTCTGTATGAGCGAGTGCCGAAAGGAGAAGGAGGAGAGAGACTACTTCTGCTTCAGTGAATTTGGTAAGTGTGTGCTTGTGTGTGTGTGTGTGTGTGTGTGCAGGTGATATTGTGTTTTTCGCCTTCATGAAAAAAAAACACATCTCAAAAACACAGGATATAACATTCGCAGACTTTCTTTCATTCTCCCTCCCTCCCTCCCTCCCTCCCTCCCTCCCTCCCTCCCTCCCTCCCTCCCTCCCTCCCTCCCTCCCTCCCTCCCTCCCTCCCTCCCTCCCTCCCTCCCTCCCTCCACCACAGCCGTCAACGGGATCGTCCATGACATCGACGTGGTGCGCAAAGGGATCCGGATGATCACGCTGATGGTGAGCAGCGACGGCTTTTACAGGATGAGTCGGCTCTACGTGACCCCCGACAGCTTCTTCTTCAAAGTGCGCCTCCTGGTGCTGGACACCTACAAGTGCAGCAAGCCCTGCCCCGACCTCAAACTGGGTGAGCGCCGGTCCGAGGTCGCCAATCGTATTCATCGTCCCCCTTTAGGGACGAGCAGTTGTAATCACATTTACATTTAGTCATTTCGCAGATGCTCTTATCCAGCAACTTACAGTAAGTACAGGGACATTTCCCCCGAGGCAAGTAGGGTAAAGTGCCTTGCCCAAGGACACAACGTCATTTGGCATGGCCAGGAATCAAACCGGCAACCTTCTGATTAAAAGGCTGATTCCCTAACAACTCAGCCATCTGACCCCATGTAATGTCTCGATAATGTCTTGCTCCATTGGTGGCATAAAGTATGTTTCATGTAAAAAAAAGAACTACTTTAAACAGTGACCACTTTTTTGTTGTTGTCAAAGGATGTTTTGTAATAACCTTCTTTCCTCCTGTTATTCCTTAGGGAGCAGATATATTTTAATGGGTCAGATCTACCACCGGAGACGCCACCTTCCCAGCGACCTGCTAGCCCTGCTGGGGGGTAAACTGAAGCCTGGGGATGGGCTTCTGAGAAGCAACAACTACGTCAAGAGGTTCAACAAGAGGAGACACCAGAAAGCCTTGGAGGCCACACGCTCCAGGTGTAGGTGAAGCAGATACATACTACGGCCCCCTCTTGCAGGGGAGGAGACATTGCACTTTCGCTGACGTGAAAAGCATTATTTTAACCAACCCTACAGTATGAAAGAAAAAGCGGTCATTTCGGCTAAGGAGGGAATCGATTTTTCGGCGTGGACTGGACCTTGATTTGTCTGTTTGTCTTATAATCCAGGTTGAGGGGGGGTGCCATATTTGCTTGTTTGTACAGTTATCTTCGTGTTTCTGGGGCTTGTTCTCTTTGACAGAGGGCTGAAGGTCTCCCATGTTCTGAACACACTGATAGATTATCAATCTTTTTCATCAACCCCCACCGATTGTCACCAAATATGACAGACATGATAGCACTTACTTTACAGCACCTGAAATGGGCATTTTTATGGGCGTTCTGCTCAAGTCTGGTACATGAATCAGCATGACCTGACCTCGGTGGTTTGTTAAATCAGGTCTATTTTAGTGTTAGTGTCTCCTCTAAAAGAACCCTCTGTCACAGGCCTGTTTGGGTTGTACTAGCAGCCAATGGAACAGTGTTGTGAGCGTGTGAAACCAGCCCATATGTGCCTTGAGTGACATAGAGGCTGTCGGCTCCAATCTTTCTTAGTCAGTTTAGCACACACACACACAAACACACAAACACACACACACACACACACTTGCACAAGGCTCATCCAACCATTCAAATTCACTTGGTCCTGACTGGAAGGATAACTGCCAGAAAAGCAGAGTGGAATACTTGGTTATTCCTTCTGTAGAACCTAATAGTGTGGCTGGGGAATGTCTGAGACTGTATTCATTATATCACTGTCATTAACATGCGCTCACTATTTATGCCTGTAAAAGCTGCTTCATCTTCATACAATGTTTTTTTTTTTTTTATACAAATGTATCATTTATTTGTCATTCAAATACAGGAAATGCACTACTATTGTTTAAGGGAAGGGAATGGGGACAAAAGGAATGGAAAAGTGGCAGAAACATCCAGTGGAGGAGACGAAGAAAGGCAAACAGAAAAGTTAGAAATTCCAACTTAGAATTGCCAACTTTCGCTCGTCAGGAGCGAGAGAAAGAGAGCATGGCTTGTTTTCCAACTTTAATTATGTGTGTGTGATGAAATATCTGCCTAGTGCCTACAGAGAACGGCTCTTCAAAAGTGAGCGTGTGCTATTATAGCCGGGCTGGTTTGGTAGGGAGCGAGCCATAAATCTAATCGCGTGAAATCTGATCCTCTGCGCACCTGGACGCAAAAAACCTCAGAAACGGGCAGAGGGACTCCTGCTCTTTGGAGGAAAAGCCACCTCTGGTTCTTGTTTGCTCACACACACACACACACACACGCGTGTGTGCATGTACACACACATGCACACACTCCTCCCGGAGAGCCAAAGCCCAAAGGAGGCATTTGAGAGTGACGAAGGAAAGGAGGGAGGGAAAGGTGGTAGGAAGGTAAACGACAAATGGATGGGGTTATTTAATTGAGTAGTGCGAGCGAAGGAGGGAGAGAGAAAGTGTGGATGGGTGGATAAGGAGGACCTTAAGGGCGGACCCTTGTCATAACATATATGAGCCCGCTTTCTGAAAGGAGAACGATTTGCACTGCTTGCTCAAATCTGGTTCTATGCTTCATCGATGACCTAATAAAATGCTAATGTTTTGTACTCAATGGTTAAGAGTCGTTTGTAGGGCTATTCAAATCCTTTAGAGGCTGTCAAAGCAGGGTTCAACACAAGTCATAAACACATTAGGTCAAGCCTTTTACAGGGATCTGCGATCAATGCCAGCGGTCGAATGAGAGCTCATTCTGCTCAATAACGCCAGGGTCCTAATAGCACGGGCTCCGTCTGGACTCGCGTAAAACGATTTCGGAACGGCGTTTTTTCGGAAGTCCGTCCCGTTCCCATGGCTGGTAAGTTGTGACTATCTGGGATCGGAGCTGGAGGGAACAGATGCCGGCGGGCAGGAAACAGAAGCTGGCTGCTCCCATCTGGGCTCCTGTCGCTGCGGGAGGACATTCCTCACGGGGGAGAGAGAGGGATCAAGATGGGGGAGGGGGGTGGAAACAACTTGTCCAAGTTCCTTCCTGTGTGACAAGAGTTCCAGCCCCCCAAGCCATAGAAATAGGGAGGGGGGAAAGAGAGGGAAGGAGATACAGAGAGATGGAGGGGAGAGGGATTGGGATCAGTGTGGGACTTGTGGTCGTCTCTGTCCAGGCAAGCTGTTGGTTTCATTTAGGGGTTGAAGGGAAGAGGGGGTGTTGGGTCTTGTGGGGATGGTCACTGATAAAGGAGGCTTTATTGTGTGTCATACACTCTTTATTTGGATACAAGATGTGTGTCTTCTGCTGTGTGTGTGTGTCTGTGTGTGTTAGACTTCAGTCTGTGTGGAGGCCTGCCACTGAGATTCGAGGGTTTCTCAAGTCAGCATCCTCTCCATCTGGGGTCAAACCAGATGACCAGTCCCATAAGGGTCATTATTCATAAGATCTTGGTACTCATTATCGTCCTCTGATGTATACAAAATAGTATGTTATTATTGTAGATGAATAAATGAGATGATAATCAGATATTCTTGATTGAATAGGGTGTGTAGCAAAGAACAAATAAACTACAACGGTAAAGTAGTCTTTACTTGCTGGTCATAACATATATAAACTTCTAATTTAGAAAAACAAAACAAAGACAATGGCACTTTGGACAATCGATGTCAAAAACATTACTTTATTATCTAGGATGAAATGTCCTATCAAGTACAAAAAAGGATCTCTTAAGAGTTGCCACAATCTGTTAAAAACATAGATAGTATTTTTCCCCAGTTATAGTCCCTTAAACATTACTCAAAAATTTAAGGTTTCATCGATATGAATAAATAATACAGATAATGTGATGAAAATTAGGTGTGTCAGACTGGTTGGATTCATTTGAAGAAAGAAAAAAATATCTTCATAAGAGTCAGCATTCCCCTGCCCTGTTTAAAATCAATATGCACACAATATGCAGCACTTTCGATATAAAGGGCAATTTCACCTAAATGTAAAGTTCACTTCGATAAAAGATAATCGATCAGTTAAGAGAACGTACAGGTAGACTTAGTTGCTGGTTAAAATGGTGAAAAATGTAACTTCTAATGCTCTACAAATCTCTATTTTTTCTTATATCAACAGCCATAATATACAATATGGAATACAGATAGTGGATGACACATACTGTTCCTTCAAACACAATTGGCGATGTCTCGAACAGGTATCTGTGACCTTATCTCCCTACATAGTCCACCCACAGAAACTAAGAATTTCTAGACTTTTATTCCCTCTTTATCTGTCTTGAAGACATAAGTACCGGCGATACGTCAATAATAGTTTTCGTTTTTTATCCCACCCTCCAAACAGTAATGCTTTAATTATCACAGATTAGAAAATGTTTCCAAATATGATAAAAATGTCCTTATAAAATCTTCATACAAACCCCCAATGGTATAAAGATTCCCCCCGCCCGAGATTTACTGACAGATTTACTACCATCGACCACAACATACTTTACTCAGAACAGTTCAAAACAGTAATTACCGATTATTTGACATCATGCATTTGAGAGTGGAGGGGGTGGAGCATGAAAGAGATAAGGGACAGTCGACCTGTTCGACCAATCACAAGGCGACAAGGGGGAAGGGGTGTGTCTAAGGTGAGAAGGGGTCGGAACACTTAGGTTAAAAAGGCCCTTTACAGTTCTCACCATCCAAGTCCATCCTGAAGAAGGAACATTATCTTGGTTCCATCAGATGAACATCCAAATCTAATGTTTAGGTTCTGAAAAACTGCTTTTCATCCCAAAGAGCATTTGACATTTCATATACATCCATGTTCCCATTTGACAGAAAAATACCCCAGCAAAAAAAAAAAAAAAAAAAAAAAGATTGTAAATTAAACAGGTAAGCTTAAGATACAAGATTTCTGCAAAACGTGAGATATGACGTTGAGATGAAACATTGACGTTGTAAGGGCGGTACTGGGGTCATGACACATTCCTTAACCTGACGCTACCAGAAGGGTCCTCAATAATCTGAGATCAGGTTCTTCAAAAACACAGGCTGACCCACCGGTGTGTGTGTGTGTGTGCCACTGAAAACCTGCACAGGAGGAATCACAAGATGAAGAAGCTGACACAGCTGGAAAGTGTCAGTACGAAATTAAAGAGTTCACCCCGAAGGGTAGGAAGAAAGAGCTGACACTTGCGGATACAAGATACAAAAAATAGAGATTAGCTACAGACTGAAAACAACTCTTGAGAGTCAAACTGCTGCCTTGTTTTGTACTGCAATCGAACAACCGGTCATCGCATCGACTCCAGAGTTCCTCGTTCTCTCCCTCTGTGTCCGTTAGGAAAAGTGAAGAACCAAACGCTGAACAAAAAAACCCCACATCGAAGATGGGGGGGGGGGGGGTGTAGCATCTTCCACACACCCTGAAGACCGGTGGCCTCCAATCTCAATCCCCCTCCACTGACGTTGGAGCGAGAATCCGTCCGGTTTCCTACGTGCGCCGTTCGGTCTAAAGTCGGTGTGACGTTGGTTTTGACAGGGATGTGAGGGGCCACTCTCCAGCCCTGGGTCAGAGGGTGTGAGTGGAAAGGTTCAGCCACACAGCGTCACCGAGGAGGAGGGGGAGGGGGGGGGGGGGAGCCACGCTGGCAGACATTTTGACAGTTAGCTTTACAGAGGGGTGGTGGTGGGGGGGGGGGGGTAGCTGTGTATTCTAAGAGGCTGTAGACTGCAGTTTGTTGTTATGAGACCTATAAATGCAAAGAGAGGAAACAGTTGGATAACTTTGTTGTCGTTTTTTTATTAAAAGCTTGACATATGACAAAAATATGCACTAGGGAATACAAAAACAAAAAAAGAAACACTTATTGGATGCCAGTGGGGTCAGACATTCTGAGCAGAGACAAGCAGCCATGTTGGTGTATTGGCCTGGCATTGTACGATACAACGTTGGCCCAACAGGATATATACAGTGAGAACATCAATGTTGGGTTGCCCAGCTCACCAGATTTGAACTGAAGCTACACAGGACTTTTCCTCTGAGCTATATTGACATTTCCTACCATTATTTCCTTTTTAACATAAAATAGTCCTTCACAAAAGGATATCATATGCACAATAAAATAATAATATTACATTTGTATAGATCAGATAAAAGAGAAACTAATAAATGTTGCAAGCTTTTTAAAATGGTCACCTAAGAGGAGGTAAAATATGTTACTTGTGGTCAATAAATCTTCAGTTGATAACTTATCTGCATAAGGAACTTGGTGAAATATAACATGTAATGTATTTGCAAAATTGTATAAATGGCCGTGACTCAACCTTTTCAAAACGTGATACTGTGCCTTGCACCCGAATGAATTATAAACAATGTCTTTAGTGAGATACTGGTGTACAGAAAAAAATATATTTATTTTCCCTTGATTGCTTTTTGTAACCAACATGGCTGCCATCATCAAATGTGAGAAATGTTGTTTTTGAAGAACCTGTCATTCTAAAATACAAAAAAAGAAAAGAAAATTCACACCTACAGTGTGTCTTAATATATGCAACTTTCTTACAAATGGTTTTAACGCTGTTTTAAAGAAATAAAAACAGCAAGGTCCAGGGTTGACTAATTTAGTTTTTTTGAGTGACCCAGCTCTCAGACTTATGACATCACAATCTGCAAGAGAGGGAGAGAAAGAATGGATGGTGTAAATACATGCAGGTGAAGCACATGACCGTAGGCAAACAGGAAATGACATCACACGGGCACAATGAAAAGGTCTTTCAGGAGGCATACTAAAGGGGCGGGGAGAGGAACCTGAATGCAAGGGTGCAGCAGTCGACCAGAGCTAATGAAAGGAAAGCGACCAGGCAGAAGGCCACAGGCAGGTCTGAGAGGGCATGCTGGAGGCACCCCCAAAGGGCAGGGTGATCGATCAGACCCAACGAAAAGCTCAAACTCAACAAACCAAGGGTCCAAGACAAGAAGCACGGAACTGCAACTAGATCCCGCCACAGTGGGTGAAAGACGTAGCCCCCGAAAAAAAGGATTATGAAATGCGATGAGGGAATTTGAAGGGGCGGGGTTAGTGGAGGAGGGCTGGTAGGATGGATGGATGAGAGAAAATGTGCGATGAGAGACAGGAGGCCGGATATGGAGGGAGGGGGGTCTTACCTGCTGGCTTTGAAACCTTTGAGCTTCTGGACAAAGAAGTTCTCCAGGACCTCCGCACACTGGTAGAAGGACGAGTCGCTGGGGTTGTAGTAGCGGCAGTTGTCGAAGATTTTGGTCATGTCCGCCACAAACTCGGTCAGCTTGATGTAGTAGCGCTTCTGTAACCTCTCCTCCATAGTGGAGAGATCTGTGGCAGAGGCAACCAGGAGAACGGCGGAATTAGTACTTGAAACGGGGGCCCTTTTATGTGTGTAGAAGTTTGATGAATCTTAGTTGTGTTCCCCCCCAAAAAATGGTACTGTCCGACTTAGCTCCAACTATCTGCATAGTTGCTCTAGAGTAATTGCAGTTTGCGGCATGCGTGCGAAGGACAGAGGAGCCAGACGCGTCTTAAAAGTGTAGTACATCATATCAAAAGTGACAGCATAAAACTCAAATGTGTTCGCCAACTTCCAACCCGACCGAGCCTTCCAAACAAATGACAAAAGACACAGCCATGGTTAGATATGTGCTGGGTTCTTTTCTGGTTGGCTTGTGTCACAGCAGTAAAAGACACCGCAGAGGGCCCTGAAAGTCCAGTCAAGGTTTCGAGATGTTCATGCTCGCTAGCAGGGGTGGGTGGGGTGTGTGGGGGGGGGCTAGCGGCGGCCCTCATATCCTCACCGCTGGTTTCCCCCTGCCCCGCTCCCTGGGGCTCTGTATTTAAAATAAACATATCCGATTCTTAACCTCCCTCACCCCCGCCCAGCCGGCAGGGCTGAGCTTGTGCCCATATCAAAGACACCCTTCTTCTCGGCCATCAGATTTAATCTTAAAAAAAAAAACCCAAAGCCTTTGCCTGCCGCAACGGCCAGAACTTTTTTTTTTCTCTCTCTTTCGTCTTATTTTTCTGCAAGATGATGAAAAAGGGTGCTTTTCTCACGTGGGACGGCTTTCCAGGACGGAGCACAGGGGCTACTGTGGAGCGGGTCTTGGGGCCGTTTCCATGAGCCTCATTAACGGTTTGTTTGTGTGGAAGTTCAAAAAGGCCTGTTGACGCAAGTCGCCATTTACATGGCCGGTTTGATCTGAGTTGGAGGGCTCCCCCCCCCTCCCCTCCCCACACCCAGAGCCGGGATACTGGAAGATGGAGGACGGAGCGTGTTTGTATTTTTGTAATAGTAACAACTCGGGTGTTCGTTTGCGGCGACCGCCGGATTGACGAAAAACAACATCCCCACTCGAAAGCAAGGTGGACGGGCGGATGATGTGTGTGTGTGTGGCGGAGGGGGGTCTTTGAAAAACCTCTTTCCAAAGCGGAAAAAAAAGAAAAGAAAGAAAAGAAGCTGAACTTGTGTGAGGACCTCCGTTCCCCAACTCACCCATGGGTTCCTTGATGACTCTGTAGTAGTCGGGGGCGTCGTTGGAGTCCACGGGCTCCAGGAAAGGCCACGCCATTTTGTGTGCCTGAACGAGACCGGCGAGGAGAAGACAGAGCGTGAGAAAGACACACACAAAAAAAAAGAGCGAGAGGGGAGAAGCCGAGAGTGCGCGCGTGAGAGAGAAGGAGAAATGGAGAGAGATAAAAAGACAAACAAACAGCTGGACAGTGGCATTGGAAGCAGGTGGGTCAACACAGATGTGTTCTCTGGGTCGTCCGTCCCCCCCCCCCCCCCCCGATGGAGTCACATGTGCCATGAGCACACACAGTGGATGGGGGGGAGAGAAGAAAGAGGAGGGGGGGGAGCCGGGCAGCTGTACAAGTAGCACCCAGGGGGGAGGCAGAACAGATCAGATAAGAGAGAGAGACACTGAGAGAGAGAGGGAGGGAGAGAGAGGGAGGGAGAGAGAGGGAAGAACAGAAGAGGGCTTTGTTCGAAACAGTCACGGCGGAGGAACAAAAGGGGGCGAGGAGAGCAAGGAGAAGAGTCTGGAGGGAGGGAGGGAGGAGAGGCGGGCAGGGAGAGATGGGCATGGGGGGGGGGGGGGGGGGGGCGGGGTCGGGCGTCACCTGTAGGGAGCGCAGGATCCTCCGTAAGCCCTCAAAGTCCTTGTCGGTGAGCGGCGTGAGCACTGTCATGGCGTCCTCCGTGGACTGGCACTGCGGGCACACGTACTGGTCGATGTGGTTGGCCTCGCTCTGCAGGATGCCCACGCAGCGCCCGTGGTACCAGTTCTGGCAGCGGTCGCAGCCGATGTAGAACCTGGGGAGCGGGGAGGGAGCATTAGGGCTCGGGTGATGGTCTCACCCGCCTCGCCTGGGGGTTTAACCCTTATGGGGGTGACGGGTTAAGTCAAGGGTGAAGTTTCGTCGTTCCAGTTGTTTCGAGCTGTGGGACATGGACAAGGGGATGTCTCTATCACACACACACACTCCTCCCTCTCCCTCACACACACACACCCTCCCTCCCTCACACACACACACACACACTCACTGGGACTCGTCGTAGGGCGTCCGGCAGATGCAGTACAGCTCCTCCGTGTTGCCCTCCTGGGCGTGCTTGCACTCGCTGCAGATGTAGTCGTCCATCTTCTTGGCCTCCTTCTCAGTGACGCCCACACACTCGCCGTGGTACCAGTTGGTGCAGAGGTCGCAGCCGATGTAGAACCTGAGGGGGAGAGCCGGGGCAGCGTCAAACATCACGTCTGTCTGTGACCCCCGCCGCTGAAGATGGGGGCCGATGGAGGGGCAGTGAATCAGTCGCCCGAGGGTATTTCAAATAGTTCTGCGACTATTCGTGGACTATCCTCCCAGCCTGTGTTCCTCCGTTAATGAGTTAGTTTGGGGAAGTCGGCTGGGTCCGTCAAGTATCCAGTGGTCCTCTTTCATCGAGGTCTTAACAACAGAGTAATAAAGTGCGCCACATTTTCCCAGGCAGAAGTTATAAATCACAGATCAACCTGGTGGCACAGACCAACGGGAGGATGAACTGGTCATCATCCTGCCTGAGAAGCGTGTGAGAGAGTGTGTGTGTGTGTGTGAGTGTGTGTGTGAGGCAAGGGGGGGGGGGGGGGTCGTACTTGGTCTCGTCGTACGGCGTCTTGCACACGCAGTACAGCTTGGTGTCCTTCCTGTTGTCCCGTGAGGTAGTGGTGGAGATCATCTTCTTCTTCTTGGCCTTGGAGCCGGGCCCGGCGCAGACGGAGGAGGGGGGGCCGCCGCCCCCCGCCTCCCTCTCCTCCTCCCGCTTGCGCTTGTGCGCGGAGGCGGGCGAGCTCAGGTGGGGGGCGGCGTGCGGCAGGGCGTGGGGCGCGTGGTGGGCGTGGGCGGCTGCCTGGGCGGCCTGGTGGGCGGCGGCCTGGGCCCTCTCCTTCTCCTTCCGCAGCTTCAGCAGGTCTCTCTTCAGCTCCTCCTGCAGGGCCGGGGGGGGGGGGAGAGGGGGGTGAGATGGGACATGTGGGGGGGGCGTGCGCCCTCGCGTGCAAATTCCGTGTCTGTCATCCTCACACACAGAACACGAGGACGTATACGAGTGAGTGTGAGTGTGCATACGTGTCTGCCCGCGCGCGTGTGTGGGTGTGTTTGTTTAGTCCGCCGACCTGAGCCTCCAGCTGCAGCTCCTTGTCCAGCAGGGCTCTCTTCTTGAGGATCTCGGCCTTCAGGCTCTCCTTGTGGCGGTAGAGCAGCGACGACAGCTTGGAGGCGTTCTGCTTGGAGCGCTTCTGCTCCACCACCTCCTCCTTCTTCCGCCGCTTGGCCGCCTGCTTCTCGTCCTTGTCGATCTTGTCCAGGAGGAACTTCATCACCTGGTTGCACACGATCATCCTGGAGGGGGGCAGGAGGAGGAGGGGAGCGAGGGGGAGCGAGGGGGAGGTGCGAGGGGAGGAGGAGGACAGGGGGAGGAGGAGAGGAGGCAGGAGGAGAGAGGGAGGAGGAGAGAGAAGGGGGACGAAGAGAGAGGAGCGTGGGTGGAGGAGAGAGGATAACGACAGATCTGTTTACAGTGGTTGCTTTTTTTGAAGACACAGAACATCTTGAATCCCGGTGTTCGCTCTGAAGGAACCCCACATTTCAATATTCCATGAAGCTAGATCTGCACTGGGTGCCCTGTATGACACGGGCAGACACAGCGTAGCCAATCGGTCGCAGAGAAACGGGGGAGGAGGTCACATGTCTTGACAGGTGGGTCCCCCGTCTTTATTGCTGTGTGTCCCTCGGTGGAGTGTGTGTGTGTGTGGTGGGGGAGAAATGGATAGAGACTGTGGGAAGTCACCCGCGGACACACACAGGGAAGGTCAAGGGTCAACTGCTGTTCCCAGACAGCACCCGTACTAATGTGACCTTCTCTGCAGACAGAGATGGGAGGAAGGGGAGACTGAAGGAGAGAGCGAGAGACAGAGAGAGCGAGAGACAGAGACAGAGAGAGAGAGAGCGAGCGAGACAGAGAGAGACAGAGAGAGTGAGAGACAGAGAGAGCGAAAGACAGAGAGAGAGAGACAGCGAGAGAGACAGAGAGAGCGAGAGAGACAGAGAGAGCGAGAGACAGAGAGAGCGAGAGACAGAGAGAGCGAGAGACAGAGAGAGCGAGAGACAGAGACAGAGAGAGAGAGCGAGCGAGACAGAGAGAGACAGAGAGAGTGAGAGACAGAGAGAGCGAAAGACAGAGAGAGAGAGACAGCGAGAGAGACAGAGAGAGCGAGAGAGACAGAGAGAGCGAGAGAGACAGAGAGAGCGAGAGACAGAGAGAGCGAGAGACAGAGAGAGCGAGAGAGAGACAGAGAGAGCGAGAGAGAGACAGAGAGAGCGAGAGACAGAGAGAGCAAGAGACAGAGAGAGCAAGAGAGACAGAGAGAGCGAGAGAGAGACAGAGAGAGCGAGAGAGAGACAGAGAGAGCGAGAGAGACAGAGAGAGCAAGAGACAGAGAGAGCGAGAGAGAGACAGAGAGAGCGAGAGAGCAAGAGAGAGAGCGAGAGAGACAGAGAGAGCGAGAGACAGAGAGAGACAGAGAGAGCGAGAGACAGAGAGAGACAGAGAGCAAGAGAGAGAGCGAGCAGGGCGGAGTCAGATGAGGCCACAGTCCCCAGGCCTGTGAGGTCACACAGTGTCTGTGGCGGGGCGAGCCCTTCCCATGACCCGCACTGATTGAACGGCAAGGGAGAGGATGACACCTCACACACACACACACATACTCCCTTTGTGTCTTTAACACACTCCGTCACACACACACACACACACACTCAATCTCCCTCTCCCACACACTCCCTCTCTCTGTCTCTGACACACCCCTCCTCGCTCACCCCCAGACCCCCCCCCCCCTCCACCCAGGGCACCAGACAGCGGGGCTGACCTCTGGTTCTCCTCCCTCTCCGCTGGGGACATGGTCTTCTTCTGCTTCAGGTGCTCGATCACGGCGTTGTGCTTCATCACCACCTGCCGCAACGGGAGACAGAGCAAAGGGGGGAGGGTGTCAGAGGTCAAACGCGGGCCACGCGCACGCCTGAGGCATCGGGACGGCCCGCTTCGCGAGTACGTCCTGAGCGAAACGCCGTCGAGGCAGACGACACGTCTGAGGTGTGCTGCTGCGCGTCATCTCTTTAAGATGGCAGACGTACATGCGGAATTACAGAGTACTAACATGTACGGCTAAGACTCTCACTCCACACACACACACACACACACACACACACCGCCCACACACACGCAGCCCCCACACACACAGCCCCCACACACACAGCCCCCACACACACAGCCCCCACACACACGCAGCCCCCACACACACACACACGCACGCACAGTATAGCACTCAAACAGACAGAAGGGAGGGATGGATGGCTGCTTGCTAAATAAACCCAGCTGTGACGGTGGGTCTGTTTCAGGACTGTTTATGCGCTAATGTCAGGGAGACAAGGGGCCCTCCAGGTCTACTGTTACACTACCACAGGCGAGCTGGTCCCCCCCCACACACACACACACACACACACACACACGCACATCCATCAAACGTAGACACACACCCCCTCTTCCCTTTGTCATGTACACAGACGCACACCATACGTGGAAATACACTCCAGACTCAGTCGTGGAAACACACACACCGACGTATAATCCGAGGTGGACATCCACCCACCCGCACAGGGAGGGCGAGGGGGTCGGTGGTGGAGGTGGTGGTGGTGGAGGAGGTGGTGTACCTGTTTCTGGATGATGTCGCTCTGGCTGGCGGCGGCCAGCGCCTGCTCCCGGCGGGCCTCGGCCGCCTGCTTCTTCTTCTGCTGCTGCTGCTCCCGGAGTTGCTGGATCCGCTGCAGCTGCTCCTGGACGCTGGCCGTCTGGATGGTCACCACGTTGCCCATCTGGGGAGACGGGCAGGGACGAGGGGGGGGGTTCACGTGGTCAGGATGGTTTCGATACGGGGGTCAAAGGGGGAGGTGGTTTGCCACGTGTGACGGGTAAAATAGGTGGTGTTCGTTGGCCCTGCCCCTCGTGAAAATCTATCAGGGTGTATTCTTTATCTATGATAAATAATCCATACTTAAAATAAATACTGTTAAATCCCAACCTATATGAGGTACTTTATGTTGCACCCATATTTATATTACATTTACATTTAGTCATTTGGCAGACGCTCTTATCCAGAGCGACTTACAGTAAGTACAGGGACATTCCCCCGAGGCAAGTAGGGTGAAGTGCCTTGCCCAAGGACACAGCGTCATTTTGCGCGGCCAGGAATCGATCCGGCAACCTTCTGATTACTAGCCCGATTCCCTAACCACTCAGCCACCCGACTCCCACACTATGTTGATATATACACTCCAGTTTAGACAGCTTGTGGTGGACGGAAGTCAGTGTGTGTGGGTGGTCCTCACCTGTCCTCCCTGAGCTCCGGCGGCGCCCCCAGGCTGCTGGATCTGGATGGGCAGCTGCAGCTTGATCTGCTGGGGCAGAGCCCCGCCTCCGGGCCCCGGCTGGAGCTGGGCCAGGACCTGCACCTGCTGCTGCAGCCCCGGCATGCTGAGGAGCTGGGGGGACTGCTGCAGCTGGAGCTGGCCCCCCGCTCCCCCCCGGGCCTGGCTCTTCACCTGGAGGGGCGTGGGCGACTGGATGGGCATGTGGGCCTGGGTCTGCGGGGGAAGCTGGCCCTGGGGGGTGGCCGAGGGCGGGGTGCTGGTGGCCAGCGGGGCGGCGGCGCCGGCCTGGACGGGGGCGGCCGCCTGCTGGGCGGGCTGGGCGGGGGTCTTGGTGGTGGAGGGGTGGGGCTGGGCAGGCACGGCCGTGGCTGGAAACAAGGATGAGAGGTCGGGGGGTCAAACATCTGTGTAAAGCATGTCTCGGAATTTCAGCAAAGTGTGTGTGTGTGTGAATACATTTAGTCATTTAACAGACGCTCTTATCCAGAGCGACTTAGAGTAAGTACACTCGCCCAAGGACACAACGTTATTTTGCACGGCCGGGAATAAAACCGGCAGCCGTCTGATTAATAGCCCGATTCCCTAACCGCTCAGCCATCTGACTTTGACAATGTGTAAATATGAGTGAATCCCTCTGTGTGTGTGTGTGAATACTATGTGTAAATATGAGTGAATCCCTCTGTGTGTGTGTGTGTCTACCTGTGGAGGCGGCGGGCGCGGCCGGCATGGGCGTGAAGAGGAAGCGCTGGACCTGTCCGTTGGGCAGGGCGGCCTGCATGAGCTGCTGGCCGGGGCCGGGGATGACGGCCACGCCCTGGGGGATGACCTGCAGCTGGCCCGTGGTCTGGCCCTGGCCCTGCACCATCACCGTCAGGCCCTGCTGGGGCCCCGCCGGGCGCTCCACCGACGCACTCTGCTGCTTCTGGGACGGAAGGAGGGGGAAGAGAGAGAGAGAGAGGCAGAGAGAGAGACGGGGAGAGAGAGAGAGACAGAGACAGAGAGAGATAGAGAAGGGGAGGGAGAGGTAGAAAGAGAGGGGGAGGGGGGAATAGGGAGGGAGAGGGCGAGGGGAAAGAGGTGGGAGCAGGAGAAGAGGAGAGGGAGGAGAAGAGAGGGAGAGGTAAAGGAGGTTAGTGGGGTGCTTCTTGACTCACTGGGGATTCATCTAGAGAGTACTGATTATCAGGTGAACTGGACTGCGTTTGATCGAACAAAACGCATTTAATGTGTGTTGAAGACCCATGGGCATTCATATAGCATTGTGGGGTTGTAGAGTTCATGAAATCCCTCCTTGAGTTTGAACAGATGGACCCTTCTGTCGTCCCCATCCAGTAACTCGTGCAATGGGGACAGACACTACGTGAATCCTAAGATGGCTATTGAACTGCTGTGGCAGGTGGCGTGAGGAGGGCTGGTCTGGTGTACCTGTGCCCCCTGGGTGAGCTGTGTGAGCTGGGCCAGGGTGAGCTTGACCTGGCCCTGGGCTTGTGCCCGCGGCCCCTGGGGCGTCTGGGCGGCGGCAGGCTGGCCCGGGGTGACGGGGCTGCCCACCCTCTGCCCAGCAACGGTGGTGACGGGGCTGGCGCCCGAGATGGCGGTGGAGACGGGCTGGCCGCGGATGATCTGGGTCACCACCTGCTGGCCTGCTTGACCTGCGGACGAAGGAGGTGACCGTGTGTTAGTACACACACTAACACACACCAACTAGAGCTTGTAGAGACCACAACCCACCAATTGTTTTCTTTTAAACATTTTTAGACATTGACATTTTTAGACATTGACATTTTTGACATTGACATTTTTAGACATTGACATTTTAGACATTTACATTTTAGACATTTTTATTGCAATCAAAATCTGTCCATTTACAATATAACAAATACCGTATCATAGTAGAACCATCACAAACGACAGGGAAGCCGCCACCCACCTTGCTGCATCACCAGAGGGGTGCGGAGGATGGTCTTCCCCAGGGCTCCTGCCTGCTGGATGGGGGTGCGGATCACCGTCATCCCTGGACGGATCTGGCCCCCGGTGGTCAGCACCTGCTGCGGGGAGCCGGGGGTGCCGGGCCGGATGTTGAGGGTGGTGGTGCGCGGCTGGAACGGGCTGAAGGTGGCGGCCCCTGCTGTGCTGGAGGGGATGATGCCCACCACCTTCTGCTGGATCACACCTGGGCAGGACGGGGGAGGACGACGGACGTCTCAAAGATTGCATTTCTCATCGTCTCCCGACATTCAAATACTGATTGGGTAATGTATATTTGGTCGTGGTATTCCTTGTGGAAAAAGGTTCAAAACCAGGTTACTTTGAGACTGCGAGAGCAGCAACACAGAAGTGGCCGTGGCATGCTCTTTAGAAAAGCAACCGAGGCAGAAACGCTGATATTTGCAGTGAAAACACAGCCAGCTTGACAGCGTCGCCCATAGCATGAATGATCCGTTCTACAAAGCTCATATATTGATACAACTCAATACATTGCTTTTGGGTTTCCCTCCTCTCTAGTTTTCAAAGCCTTTGATGCTTTAACCAAGGGTAAATATTGGCAGAGCAAGTAAATAAAAAAACGTTCAAAAAGGGGGTCACTAAAAGCAATGTTGGTTTGACTCCACATTGCATTTGACCCACCCCCATCCCACGCTCATAAATTATGTATGGCTATAACGTCTTTCAAACGTTTTCACTTAAGTTTGACAACGCGTCCGTTTCAGTTTTGTTAGCTTGGCTCGGGCTCACTTGGAAGGGCAGTGAAAACACAACGGCCTTCCTTCAAGATCTGAAGTTGTTGTATGTTTCCCCTCCTCCTTTTTCAGTGGTTTTGCCCTACTTTTTAAACCCGCCCCCCTCCCTCCCCCTACAACCGCTGACGATCAGGTAAACCGATACATCAAGGGTTCCCCCTCTTCAAACAGGCCAGGCCAGGCCTCCCCCTCTGAACTACAGCGCTGTAGTTCTGGACCAACATCAAACATCCACTTCTTTGCGTGTAGCTGTTTGGAGAGTTTGTGAGTTAGCGACATAAAAAAAATGGGGGGGGGGGGGGAGGCTGAAAGAACAGTTTTTTGTGTGTGGTTTTTTTAAGACGAGGGGAAAGTAGAAAAAGAAAAAAAAAAAGTTTCTATCCATAGCGTGTTACCTGTCTGGGGAACCAGACCTCAGGATAAAGTTGTTTTCCTGACTGACTTCCGTAGCGCCGTCCAAAACAAACACGTGAGTGAAACTGTCACACTGGATAAACACACACGCCATTAATATCCTCTCTCTTACTCCCTCTCTCTCCCTGAGAAACACGAGTGTCACACTAGACAAGCTCTCTGTTTGTTTGTGGAGTCATTTAGCTCATCCCCCAAATGCTAACTTGTTGTGTGTGCGCGCGCGCGCGTCGAAGGGTGCGTACTGAGGTTTTATGGTGCAAGGACAAAAGCCTCCACACTTTTGCATGGATCATTGAAAATTGGAATAATTGGAGAAAAAAAAAAAGTGCGGCCAAGTTTAGATGGAACTCTTGACTGTCCTGCGACGAGGCCCGACCTAACCGAGGTCAGTTATGGCTAGCTCAACACACAGCCAAAACATGACATAGGCTGCCCTCTAATGATGTAGCGAGCTCTTCGTCCTCCAAACACTTCAGTACTCATACAGGGACAGGTTGTATCCAATACACTAACAGCTGGCCGATATTGACTTTAGAAATGTGCAAGCGACTTACGGCTACATCAAAAGACGTCTGGGCCCGGCCTCAGACTACACAAGCCCAACCCCAGCATCACCAAAACATCTCTATTGGGTTCCCATGCCGACAGGCACCGCCAGACGTGATGTGTGCCACTCCGAAACTGGGCGGGTGACCAACGTCGCTTGGCAGCTAGCGACGGCTGCTTAGCGCGTGCGAGGGAGGTGCCGGCGTCTGATGTGGCGCGTGTGGTCAGTGGCTGGGAAGGGACGGTACTTATTGTATTGGCGGTGGGTAAGACTCAGACATCACATCATTACGGTAGCCGGGTCAGAGCACGAACACTACCCATTCCTCCTTCCCTCCCTATAATACATGACCTATAGTGGATAACTGAAAACATGACAGCTACGGGGTCGTATATTTAACCCAGACACATCCGTGACTGCCATAATGAAGGAGTTGACGAAGAACCACCAGAAACGAACCCCCCCCCCCCCCCCCCCCGATGCTTGACCGCTATAACGTTCTCCCGGGTGCGGGTGGGTGGGGCCTACCTCCTTGCGTTGTTGGCACGTTGACGGTGACAAACTTGCTGTTGGCGGGCAGCGGCAGCTTGGCGTGAAGGACCTTGCCACCCATGGACGTGCCGGTGATCTGGAAGGTCTGTCCGCCCGAAGTGGCCACGGTTGTCACGGTGCCCGCCGCGCCTGCTGGGGAAACACGCAAGTGAAGTCCGACCTCATCATTTAGAAAAAAGGGGCAGAGTTTCCTTCCCAACGCGCACAGCTGGGTGAGGGTCAAAGAAGTTTCTGATGCTCAGGAGCAGAAATTGGGGGAAAAATGAAACACCACAATGTAATTACGCCAAATAAATGTTCAGTTTTTTCAAGTTATTTTCAAGAGCGTAATTGCCTTTTTAAAAGCTAATCTGAGAGCTTTGGTCTTCGATGTACCTTGACTGGGCTGACCCTGCTTGACCCAGGTGGCAAACGTCTGATGGAAGTTCTTATTCTGCTGGAACGTGACAGGGGTGCCACCCATCTTGGTGGCCAGTACCACTTTGGTGCCGGGGGTGACCTGGCCGGACAGTGAGCCCACGATGACTTTAGGGGTGGCCGCGGGTGTGACGGGAGTCCCCGTGGGTGTGACGGTGGTAGTGGCCACTCCCTGTTTCTGCTCCAGACGCTTCTGGAACGAGACGAGGAGTGAATCCCACGAAAGAACACGCTAAACAACACCTTGCTTCCGGGAATATGGATGAATAACGAAATAAAAAGTGACTGTGTTCAAACTCACCTTGGCCTGCTCTGCGGCCTGGGCCTTCTCCTTCTCCACCCTGTGAGGACGCACAGATGAAGACATTAAACATCCCGTTGGACTTCTGGAACACCAACTGAAAACCGTAGTTTGACAGCAAACTTTCAGCATACAAAATCAAGCAACTGAAGACGAGAGAAATGTGCCCTGAATGATTAAACACATTAAAACACTGACACTGGGTTCACCATCCAATCCATATGACCACACAGTAAAAAAAAAAAAAGCCCACTGAGATAAACCTTTACGACCTCTACGGAACACATCCCTACCCACCATGAACGGTGCCCCTCCCCCCCTCCCCGCTGACCCCCTTGCCCTCTGACCTCTCGGAGAAGGCGCGGATCTCCCACAGGTCCAGTTCCTCCTCGGCGACCCAGGTCTCGATCACCACTGGCCCCGTCTGCTTGGTGGGCTCGGGCTTCTTGGGCCTCAGGGCGCTGGAGCGCAGGCCTTTCCTCTGGGGAGTGTGGGTTTCTGTGTGAGAGAGAGAGAGAGGTAGAGAGAGAGAGTGGGTGTTTGAAAAAGGGAGGGCGTGTAGCGTTCGTGTTTGAGAGAGTAAAGGTAGGGGAGGTAATGTGTGTGTATGGGGTGGGATAGGAAGGAAGAAGAGGTTAATAGACAGAACAGTCAGTGAGAGGGGTGAAGGTGTAAGGAAAGGGTCGGAGTTGTTCAGACCCAGCCGACCCAGAAGGGTCCCCCTACCTTTAGGTGTTTCGGGGACTCCGAGGGGACAGATGATCTTCCGGATGCAGTACTCGGAGCGGATCCCGTACGGCCCCACGTCGCGGCGCTTGATGATCTCCGTGGTGGTGATCTCCGTATCGGACGTCTCTGTAGCAATGAGTGGGGATAGGGCTGGGTTGGTATGGGATGAGGAGGGAGATTCCAAGAACATGGAACAATGTACCCCGACACAAGAAATGGTTCACACTAACGGTCACAATGTTAGACTATTTCCCAGTTGACAGTTACAGGAGGGTAAACCGTGTCCGAAACTGCTATATTATTTACAGCTACTATCACAAAAGTTTCAACATGAGGGAGACTAACACAGACTTTGAACCACCTCAGAGAACATGTAACCCCACAGAGAATCTGATGCAACACAGGAAGAAAACCCTAATGCCATATGGGTACATTGGAGTGGGTGTGTATGTATAAGGTGGAGGTATGGCGGGGGCGGTCTACCTGTGCGCGTGGTACCCACGGCGGCGGAGGGTTTGACGGCCATGTCGTCCCACCTGAGACAGGCCCAGAGCAGCCTCAGCATCAGGCTCACGCCTGCCAGCGACTTCACCGTCTGAAGTCGGTACCTGGGGGGGAGGGGAAAGAGGAGGGGCAAGAGGAGGGGCGGAGCCATTGGTTAGCACACATTTTCGGGTTTGTTTGTATGTAGGGTCACGTGTACTGTCACCAAAAATATGCAGTGGAGGGAGCCTGCCAACGGCCGTCACACATCAAGCTCAGAGTCAGGACGACTACAGAAAGCATTTGATTATTTCTGTCCTTTGGAGTAATTACTCTACGTGCTTCCGTGGCTGCCTTTATCCACGGGCGGCCATTTCAAATGACCAAACGTTGAGCTAACGTTTCTAGGGAAACGCAACAGGAGAGACCAGAGGAGGGGGAGGGGGGAGAGAAAGATATTCTTTTTTCCATCGTCCAACCACAGACGGAGAAAACATCCTTGGGGCGGTTATTGCGCAACGCCGAACATCCTGACACCCAAAAAAACCACCGGGTGATTCACGTCCGCTGCTCTTTAAAACTGTAGCGGTCCGGTCAGAACAGAGCCCAGAGGTGGGCTCTGCAGGGGCACACAGCCAGGGCAGAGAACCGGGCCAAACCCACTAACGACAAACAGAGAGAAGAGCGCAGAACTAACGACTAACATGTCAACAGGACAGGGCGTGTTTCCAAGATTCATGGGAGTTACTATGTCAATGCGTAGGGGAGTTAGCGGCATAAAACCCTTTCAAGATCGGCGTGAGAAGGTTCAAAGCATGAACGCCATAGACACTGGGCGTTTCTAAACGTAGCGATCGACTTTATTATTTACGCCATGTCGAGTCTAAATCAAACTGGGCTGTAGCAAAACAAGGACAAACTCCAGATCCCCCCCCCGCCCCCCCCGAAAAACCGCCAGTTTCCCACCCCCGTGCGTTGGGTGGTGCGTGCCTACCTCCAAGTGATGCCAAACGTAGGCCTGGGTGAAGGGTAGGGCCAGATGTCCTGCGCTGGCTTAGCGTTGTAGTTGAAGATGGCGACCTCGCGGATACCGCCGCGCCGCGCCAGCACCTTCAGGTCGTCGTTCGGTAACACGAAGATGCTCTTCCGGCTGCTCTTGGTGACAAACTTGCGATAGGAGGGCAAAGCCGTGTCGGAGCGAGTCTTCTTGGTGCGGGAGAACTTGAGGAGGCGGACGCGACCCTTGGTGGAGGTGGCGGAGATCTCTTGGCTGAGTGCCAGCGTCGAACGGGAAGACGTGGAACCGTGGGGCCCCGAGGACGACTTGCTGACGGAGGACGAGAGCATGGTCTTGTGCTCGTGGGTCACCGTTTCGCTCTGGCTCTCGTCTGATTGGCTGTCGGGCGTGGGCGAACGCACTTTGGTCACGGTGGTTTTGGTCATGGTGGTGAGGGTGGACACGGCGCTCTCCGTGGCGGTCTCGACCGGTTTGGAGGATCGCGAGACCTCCGCAAGATGGGATACGCTGGTGGTGGTCGTGGTGGAGGTGGTGGTAGTAATCTGGGTGATGATGGTCTTGAGCGGATCGACCGCACTGTTGCTGCTGTTCTCCTCCGCAAAGTCGTTGCTCAGGCTGGACTCTTCGGCGGAGGGCACTGGGGAGGGCGCCATTTTGGTGGGCTTGACAGCGGAAGATTGCGTCTCCATGAACTGGGGCGCTGTGCTGTTGCGTTGCTGAGTCATCAGCCCTGGACCTTCTAGGTTGTTCTCCAGCCTAGCCATCTTCACAGGTGGCTGGTAGACTTGGTCCGACCCCGTCACCTTGCTCTCCATCTCTACCCTGGGAGCCGGGCCAGGCACCACGTCGCCGTTCAGCAAGGGCTTCTGGGTACCGACCGTCTGACAATCTCCCTCGGGCTTGGTTAGGCTGTTCACCTTGGCTTCTGTGCTGTTGGGGAGGGCGTTGGTGGGATCACTTGGGACAGAGTTGGTCATGGGTCTGTTCTCCAACACGTCTTTTCCGTTGACATGGGGAGGACCTGAAGAGGGGGCCTGGGTTGCGACGGCTTCCGCGCCGCTTTGTCCGTTGCCAGGTCTGTCCTGCTGGTCTTTGTGGCCGTTGCTTTCTGTTCCTGTCTGCTCTGGTTTTCCCAGTTGATTCAGAGCGTGCATCGTAGAGGAATCGGGTTTTAACAAAGCTGCCTCGAGTCCTGATCCCTCGGTGGAGATGGGAACGGAGCCCGTTGATGCAGACGGTGTTGCAATGTTTTGGGTCCCCCCTGAGCTGGACACTTGAGGTTCCCCCTCACCTAGCCTGGCCCCTGTAAGCCCCATAGTCCTTTCCTGGAGGTTCCCCTCCTGTTTATGGGGAGTTGTTTGGTTTTGCGGGGCAGGGTCTTTGGATGGTGTGCCAAGGGGAGTGACTTTTACTTCCATTTTGGCTACAGCCGACATTCCCGAAGGCTTGCTCTCCGGCTTAACAATGTCTGGTGTAACCTGGAACGGAGACGGCGCCTGGGTCTTGAGGGGCGTCTGCGGCTGGGCTTGGGTGCCCTTGGCTGGGGTCGACTTGACCAGGGAGCCCTGCTGCCTCTGCTTCTCCTCCAGGGCGTGCTGCTTGACGCGGCGCTCCAGGAGGCCGTCCAGCTTGGAGGCCTTGAACTTCTTGTAGGGGATCCGGGTGTGGAAGCCCAGGCTGACGTCCACCACGTCGTGGTTGAAGGGCCTCAGGGGGCCCTCAGGGGGCTCCTGTTTCACGGTGGCCTTCGCCTCACAACTGCTGGTCCCTGGGGAGATGACACAACATGGACACTTTAGATCTTTATCTGGAGATACATCGATTTGACAATGAGTATGATTTTTTATTTTTTTTTTACTCATAGCTAACTATCTGAAGCCTTATGAGAAGACGAGGCACATTAAAAATGTCGAGAGCTTGTGCTGTTACAGTGATGATTATACAAAATGGGAAAACGACAAACCTTTTTCTTTATCTTGCCCCAAATCTGTAGGACTCGGGTCCACCTCCATGTGTTCAGCTGCCTCCTCTAATGCAGAGTTTTCAGGCTTTTCCCTTGTAGACTCATCCATCATCTCTCCTTTCTTCTCCTCCTCCTCTCCTGGCTTGTCCTCCATCTTCTTCTCAGACGAGTCGCTCGCTGAGGGCTCAGGGGTGCCAGTGTCTTCATCCTTCTCCTCCGCGTGAACACTACTTTTCTGGTCTTCGGAGGTGACGCCGGGCCTTATGCTCAAGTCGAGAAGGGTGCATTTCTTGCCGAGTTTGGCATCTGAACACAGGAAGGGAATGTGTCGAGTTATCGTTACTGCTTTCACACGTCCCTCAATTCACAGTCTCAAAATATGACCAACAGTCCATTTATTTCCCACTGAGGGGAAAACAAATGCAAGTAAAAACACATTTGTGTGAGAAAGAATGCTTGGCGTGTGAGACACCAAACCACATTTGGATCCTAAAAACATTTTGGATGCAAAAAAATAAAAAAAATAAACCTGCTGACCTTCCAGCTCTTTGCGGTAGTTCGGGTTGGTGTTGCCGGGCAACTTTTGTTGGAAGCGCTGGACGTGGGTCTTACTGATCCAGCTCCAGCCTCCATAGCCGGTCACACGGTACTCCTCGCCCTTCTGCTTCCACACCTTTACACGGGGGGGGGGGGGGGGGGGGGGGGCGGGGGGGGGAGGAAGGGGACGTTTCAAAAAAAGACGAAAGAGAGAGAAAGGAGCGGTTTCAAAAAGGAAGGAAGAAAGAGAGAGAGGGAGAGCGAGCAGAAGGTAAAAAAAAAGAAAGAAGAGGGTTAGAAGATCTTCACACAGGTCATTAGCCAGCAGTTCAGCAGGGTGTAAAGTCACACTCCTACAGGAGCGGGAGCACGCGGGCCTCATCAAAGACACTTTAAACGCTCGGCATTCTGGGGGGCAGGAAGCGGCAATTAAACACGTCCTGGCGATTAGCTTTAATGGCTGACGGCTCGGTCATAAATAGAGAGCGCGGTTACCGCGACTTGAAAGACGAGGCCTAAATTAAATGTGCGTGCGAAGGTGCGTGTGTGAAACGTGGCGTGGTACCTGATGTTTGATGGGGAAGGTATACTTGACCCAGGTGGCCTGCTGCATGGTCTCCTCGTCCTCCAGCTTCTTCTCCCTCTTCTTCACCTTCTCCTTCTCCTCACGCTCCATGGACGTCATGCGGTGAAGCCTGGGGGCACGGAGAGACCAGGTCGGTGGGAGAGACACACACACACACAACCATACCTGTACCACCAACAGCATAATCCAGGCTTTAAGACACAGCCAACCCGCCTGAAGAGGACGGAGGGCTTGCAGCCCCCCCCCCCTCCCCCCTCTCCCCCCCCCAATCTAAATATTATCCTACAAGCTGGGTGTGAGCCATTTGATGTGCTGCTGATCAGTTCTACACTGGCCAAACATTCTGGGGCTGGGCGTGCAGGGGATGCTGGGTAACGCCGCAGGCTCCTTCAGAGAGGAGGCCACGCTCATGAAAGAGGCCATGGTTTGGTAGGGTTGACTGTGTGTGTGTGTGTGATTATGGGGTGGGTCTAATGCTGTAATAGTATGACATAAGACAGGACAGCGGAACACTAACAATACCCTTGGAACTAGGAAGAGTTTCCCATTTCCCCTTCTATAAAACTCCCCTTCAATGTGTGTGTGTGTGTGTGTGTGCGCTTCTCACCTGGTGTGTCCCAGGGCGTCCTTCCAGACAGGCAGCAGAGCCACAGGCTTGATGGCACACTCCAAGATGGCCATGGCCAGGGCAAACTCCCTGGCCTTGCTGCACATCTGCACCGCCTTGATCCAGTTGGTCCTGCGGGGGGGGGGAAACAACACACAAAGTTCCAGTCACTCTAACGCCCCCTTGTGGCGGTGAAACCGATCCCGACCCGGCCTCAGAGTGTCCGGCGCGCCTACCTGTGCGAGGCCCAGTTGGGGTGCATGAAGGGCGCCGGCACGTTGTTCTCCAGCTGGATGATGGTGAGGCGCAGCGTGGAGATGGTCAGCAGCTTGGAGCCGTGGATGGAGCCGTTCCACTTGAAGTCGCCGGCGGGCGTCATGCAGAACTTGTGCGAGAGGTGACGCCGCTTGTCGTGGTCCTCGCGGTGCTGGTGCTTGTTGAGGGCCAGCGTGTTGGAGCTGTACTGGTTGTGGTACACTCGGTACTTGCCCTCCTGGCCCAGCTTGAAGTAGTTGGACAGAGTGCCCTTCATCACCACCTCCTTGGAGCCGCGCGTGCTGAGGCGGGACACGTCGCCCTGCTGGTTCACCACCAGCACCTGGGGGGGGGGGGGGGCGAGGGAGGGAGGGAGGGACGGAGGGGGGGTCGTTGATTACGACACATTTGGCTGGGCATGGTGTTTGCATGGTGGTGCTTCCCAGTAATCGGGTTTAAGTAGGGAAGCGGGGCATTCGGCATTAAAAACAGCGCGTTCCTTCATTTTTTTCGGTTTGGTACACACCAACAAAAAAAGAGAAACAAATTAAGCGTCTAAAGTGTTCCACAACCGGTTTCAGATTCGAATGTCAATATTTGAGTGTCGGGGGGAGGGGGGGGAAAGGCTTAAGAGGCGGAACCTCCCCCCCCCCCCCCTTGGAGTTCTAAAGCGTCTTGGCGGCCCCCCTCACCTCCTTGCCCTCCTTGAAGCCCTTGTTGGCCTCGTGCACGGCCTCCGCCACCTGCTGGCTCTTCCGCTGACTCAGCTTGCTCTCCGGGTTGCGCAGGCGGGTCACCATGCGCGTGGAGGCCGACGACTTCCCGCCCGGGCCGACCGTCTCCCCGTTGGCCCTGCCCTCGCCTGGACGTCGACCACCGGGAGGGGGAGAGAGAGAGGTGGAGGATTAGGGGAACTGTGTTTGAGGTGATCCGTGTCAGTCCACGGTGGGATTTCCGTCGAGCCGTTGTTGTGGTCACAGACCCATCCGTGACGAGGGAGGATGGGGGTGGACTGAACGTCACACGGGAGGAAGTGATGACTTTACGCGTACAATTCGAAATTGCGTGCGTTTGGGTCGTGTTCCACATTGTCTATTCAACATAGCTAATTAATGGTATATGTATTTTGGAGTGGGTGTGGCGTGGGCCAGACCTGGGTCATCCTGGCTGGCGAGGGAGGACTGTGAGGATTTGTCGGCCAGGTCGGGGGGCTCAGGGCCCCGGGGGCCACCCATGCTGCTGTTGCTGTTCTCCTCACTGGGCTGAGGGGGCTGGCTCAAGCCGGGGACGCCATCTCCACTGGGGAAGCCAGAGTCCGACTCTGCCTTCTCTGTAAAGGGCGGCAAAAAAAAGGGATTTCATCAAATACGGTTACGCCTTCATTATTGAGCTTTGTGGTCATTTTTTGGGGATGTAGACCCAAGCGAAGCCAGCGCCTCCCAGGTGTTCAGTTCCCTCCATTTTTACATGGAAACCTCTGGCTCCCTCTAGTGTCAAACTGGATGCAGTGCACATTCCCGACCATCCCACGAAACAGCCAATGGGCTCCCTCAAAGCAAGCCCAACCTCATACAACAAGGCAAGACAAATCAACCGCAGAGATGGTGATTGGAGGAGCAAATAGCAGTGAGAAAACCCTAATGTATAGATTTCAATTGGAATCAAACACTATAAAAAAATAAATAAAGGAAAGCAAGGCTTCCTGTCTAAGTGCAGCATATCACCACGAATGCTGACATGAAATGGTGAACGGCGAAGATGCATGTTCCCTGCCAACGACAAAAGTAAATCTCCCAAGGCAAGCTGGATACGGGAGGGCCATTGGCATTTACAGAAGAGCATTAGATGGTCTGCTTATTGATGGATCTATCAAAGCCATGATTCCGCAGCTTCAGCAAAAGACACAAAGCAGGTTCTCAGGGATGCAGCACTTCAGAAAGCATTCGAGCACCAGCAATCCATTGGTTCACAAGAGAAATGACTGAAAAGCTGGCGCGGCCAATGAAATGATGGATGCAAATGCAAAAACGGCAAATGGTCCAATAGTAACAAAGTGGGAGGGACAAGACAAGAGGAGCACCCAGGCACAGGAAGCAGGAACGAAGGGGGGAACAGACGATGACGGCTGGGAGGCGGGGAGGAGGGAGGGTTGATGTTCCACTGACACTATCGAAGCAGCGTCTGTACCTTCCGAGTCCTGCGTGACCTCCATGCTGGTCTGGCCCTCGTCCCCAGTCTCCCCAGAGGCAGCAGGGGGCTCCTGGGGGCCCGATGCCAGGCTAGCGGGCTCTGTGGCAGGCAGCGAGGGCTCTGGAGCCAGGGCCTCAGATTTGGGAACCACTGAGCAGCTAGTGGCCTCCTGGTCAGCGGAGGCAGCCCCTTCGGCTATGGTGGAATTACAGCAGGATTGCAAATATAGTCTCTGACTGGATCTCACATAAATGACCTTTTCGAATGCATTTTCTAAAACAGCACTTTCGCACAGTGGAAACAAAGATTCTGGTCTTAGAAATAATCCCAACCTTTTAGGATAAATGCTGGGACACAGAGGTAGATATTAGCATATCTTTTTTTTTTTTACTGGTATTGCTCTTGTCTAGCGTTGTTTAAGGAATACCTTGAGGTCGTTGAAATGTCTGACTGACAACTAGACCAGCCATCTTCCGTTAGATGATTTATGTTACGTTATGATTCCATTCAGTCAATTCCATTCATCACTCATGGCAGTCAAAACAGGACTACAATAGAGATACAGTCCAAGAAGTGAAATATAGAGGAAATACTGTACATCTGATTAGAAATCTGTGCTTGATTGTTCTTGCCTGGCACAAAATATTAAGCCAAATGTACAGTCCCATAAACCAAACAGTCCAAGTGTCTTACTAGGCTTCAAATCCTAACTGACCCTGGTCTGGAAAGAAGAGATGGTGGGGGGCGGGGGCGGGGGGACGTACCTGGACTGGTGATCCCCTCCTTGGTGCTCTGATCCTGGGGAGGATCATTCTCTGATGTGGCCTCCTCCTTCACCTTTAGCTCCTCCGGCTCTTCCTTGGGCTGCCCTCCCTCCTTCTCCCCTCCCTCCTCCTCCTCCTCCTCCTTCTCCCTCTCCAGCCGGGCTTTCTGGGCCTCCTCCGCAGCGCGCCTCTTCACCTCCTCGAGTTCCTCCTCCTGCTTGGCCCGCAAGCGCTCCAAGATCTCCTCTGAAAGGGGGATGGAGGGTTAACAGTGGCCAGTTACATTTTTAAGAAGGAGGGCGTTGGTGGGCCAACCTGGCAACCACGACCAGGCAACGACATTCAAGCCAGGCATGGGGAATTACAGGGTATTTGCTTAGAATTTGAAATGATCCTAATCTTACCACTATCCCTAAAAGGATCCCAATTGCAGAAGCATTTCACTAACTTTAGCATGACATGTACCCGCATGTATTCATTAGTTTCAGTTTTCATTAGTTAGGCTCTGGTTCCCAATGTGCAAATGGACAAAAACGCATGAATCCCAAATGACCTGAGCCTAGGCAACCCTAGTATAAATTTAGCCAATAACACGGACCTTTTCATTTTTCCTCCACCTCAGACCTTAAAACGAGCAAACGGTGCCAAAGTTGAATTTCCACGCCTATTACATCACCACGGGAGCCCTAAAAACGACTTGGGTCTATGAGAGAGGATATCAGGGTCAAGCTGTGTTCAGAGATTGAACTCTGCAAAGTTACCGCGATGAGCCGCACAGAGGAAACAGCGGAGGGTTTCGAAAAGGCTGTGAAATTCCCTCAAATGAAGCGAAAGGACTTGTGCTTGGTGTGATTGTGCGCGAGCGGTGTTGTTTCTTGTGCAGCTCAAGACAGACTGTCATAAACATGTTATTTACCGGGTGGAAGGAAAGGGTGAAAACCCCCTCAGGCGCTACGGCTTTGAGGATGCTTCCTCTGTCACTTGTCGCTGGGGAGGGTGTGTGTGTGTGTGGTGTGGTGTGTGTGTCAGAGGGAAGGCCTTTAGACGGCAGCCTGTCTTCCAGAGAAGGGAGCTAACTTGTCTGGATGGAGTTTTCATGACTAGAAGTAAGAGAATATCACGCTACGGGGCCAAGCAGGTTCATCTGAACATCACAGCTGCGCCAAAGACTTGAACTCTGCTCCTTTCCTTCTTTTTGTCCTCTTCTCTTTCGTCCCCGCTAGGAGACACTTTTGTCTCGCAACCTTCGCCGCTTTACTCCCCATCCTTGCCTTCTTAAATCAGTTTAGGTGTCATGTAAGAGGAGAGGGTAAAGGGGGAAGGAAGCAGTTTAAGACTATTGGGCTCCGTCCAAAACAGCCCACACTGTATAGGGGTTTATGTAATAGCTCTGGTACTGGTTCCTATGGCTCTTCTATCTATGACTGGGGGGTATTCATGGGGACTGGAGAGGAAAGGGGGGGGGCAGGAAGGGGGGGTGGGTGTAAGAGGGAGGTAGAGAGAGAGATAGAGAGTGAGTGAGTGTCTGAGAGAGAGAGAGAGAGAGAGAGAGAGAGAGAGAGAGAGAGAGAGAGAGAGAGAGAGAGAGAGAGAGAGAGAGAGAGGGGTTGCTGGTTGACTGGGACTCTCTGGCCTAAAACAATGTGGCCCCTCACACACACACACACACACACACACGCGTTTGGCTCAGCTGGACAGGCTTGGGTGGCTGGGCCAGAGAGTCAGGGCCATGATGGAGGGACACCCCTGCCTCCTGCAGCGCTCACTGGGGGACGCCCCCGGCTCCTCCCTGCACCTCCCCGTTCTCTTTGACCTCCTTCAGCACTCATCGGTGCGGCCGCCGAGCTCTTCTCCTGCTTTCTCTGAGCGCTTCCCCCCCCCCCACCCCCTTTTCTCACCATCCATCTTTCTCTCTTGTGCAGCACACCTCCTATATTACACTCTCCCCCAGCCCTCACTAACGTGGCACTTTGCCCGCCCGCCCCCCAGTGCCTTTGCATGGGTCCTGGCCCTCCTCCCAGTATAATCTGCTAGAGCACGCCCACCCCCCGAACGCCCCCTCCCCCCGTCCTCCTGCCCGTCCCAGAAGCTGCTATCCCTGCCAGCACAAACAGAGAGACATTGGCCCGGGTGCCAACCTGCCACCTCAGCTGCCCGCTACTTGGTTACCCAGGCACCCAGACAAGGGGGGATGGGAGGGGGCACACCTCCTGTAATAACTGGGCAAAGATAGTCCGGCCGTGGCCGAAGCGAGGAGGAGGGGGATGAGAGTGCTACTGACGACGCGGCTTCCAGCGAAAGAGCTTCCCAGCTGTGTCCGTGCATAATCAGGGCTATTACACGGCGTGTGCCTGCTCATCGTCACTCTTAGATTAACCAACCCACAGCAGAGGGAAAACACGGACGAGAGGAGGACGTAGGTGGGAGGAGACGGCAGCAGGAGAAGGGAGAGGAGAGAGGGAGGGGAAGGCAGGGAGTGGGAGAGAGAGAGGAAGGGAGAGAGAGAGGAAGGTAGAGAGGGAGAGAGGAAGGTGGAGAGGGAGAGAGAGAGGAAGGGAGAGGGAGAGAGGGAGGAAGAGAGGGAGAGAGAGAGGAAGGTAGCGAGGGAGAGAGAGAGGAAGGTAGATCAGGATAAAAACACACACAGAACACGAGTGCGCTCATCTAAGAATCACTCTCTCTCCAGGTGAAAGACTGGAGATCGAAGACGGCTCGATTCTCCCCAAACCCATCAAGCTGCTTAACATTCCGACGAGGTTGGGTCGCGCTGGAGCGAGCGACTAAGGAGGATCAACTGAAAGATGCTTGTTTGATTTTAACTAGGTCACTCCAGCCAATGCAAGCATGGGGTTAAATCAATTTGGTTCGTTCCCCCCCCCCCTCCCCAATAGATCAGTGCCGCATCCAGAAAACAACATCCACTTACAGGTCCAGTCAGCCAATACGTCTAGTTATTCCTCTCCAACGGCTACTTTAACCAAAAGACGGGAACGGCAGAGGATGGGGGGGGGGGGGAAGACCCGTTTTCACATTCAAACTGCAATCAAACAAATAACCAAGAGTAGCGCACGCCTGCATCCGCGTGCCCGCGTCTCTATGTATATACAAAAGGCACGCGGCGGAGCCCCTAGTTACCGTTGGCGGCGGTGAGGAAGCACTTGTTGCTGCCGCGGGCCTTGTTGGTGAGGTCCTCGCTGATGTCCATGTGGGCGTGCACCTCGTCCCTCATCTCCTCCAGGGCGCAGTACACGTCCGCCTCCCAGTAGTCCTTGTCCAGGCAGTCGATGAGCTCGGCCAGCTGCACCTTGGTGCTGTAGTACCAGATGGTCTTGTCCTCCTGCTCGCCGTCCTCTTCACTGGAGGGGGGGGCGGGGGGGGGGGGCAGAGGAGGTGAAGGGAAGGATGATTGGGAGTGATTGAGGGGTTCAGGAGGAAAGGGGAGGGAGGAGAGGTAGAGGGAAGAATGATTGGGTGTGATTGAGGGGGGGGGGGAGGAAGTGGAGGAGGGAGGTGACACGAAAGAGAAGAGGGCAGGAGAGGTAGGGAGGGAAGAAGTCGGAAGAGAGGAGGACGGGGAGGGAAGAGAAGAATGCACGGGGGGGAGGGGGGGGGAGTAAGAGGGAGGAGGAGGAAAGGGGTGTAGCAGCAGTATCCAGTTAGACTAACCATCAACACGGCACAGCAGCACATCACAGGTCAACAACAAAAACAACCCCCCCCCCCCAAAAAAAACTAAAAAACAACATCATCGACAAATCTTTCTTCTTCTCTCAAAGCTCGGTGGGCACACTGTAAGCTGCAGAGACACATGACTCTTCACCGAGAACAACGGTGCCAGGTTTGTAGTAATAAAACCACTAGGCCTGAGCCATTCCCCACTCCCCCCCCCCCCCCCCCCCCCCAGAGTAACAGAGAGGAGTCTTCGTGAGGAGGGCTGTGCTCGCTGATATACGAGCACTGCTATGACGTTCTGACAGCTCTCTGTGTGCAGTGTGGTCCGGGCCCAGCTCTGAGCTGCCCCAGGCGACCATACTATTCTGTCGACTCAGCATCCTCTTAGGGATTTCATCTCCTCGCTACCGGACACACACACGCACACACATCAGCCACGCGCATCTCACGCGCTCCCTCTTACCAGCTCCCATGCAAGACCGTCTGAATCCACCATACACACTATCTCGCGCACAAGCCCGCCCACAAGGCCACGTACACACACACACACACACCTTTACATTCCCCCATACACACACCGCCAGTCTCCAAGGGGACAGTGAAGATCCATTACAACTGCTCCCACAGAAGGCCAATTAGGTGAGTGGGGGAGGCGGAGCGAGGCCCTGACTCTAAATCTCATTGTTAAGGTGAGGCGTCCACCTCAGAGGCTCCAGCGCGGGACACTGCTGAGCTGGCAGCCCGGGCCATCTGCGGCCGCTCAAAAAAGGTAAACGGCAAAAAGCTCACGCGCTAACGGCTAACACCTGCCTGCCTGGCGTTGTGGCTGCGAGCCGGGGGAGACCTCCTTGGTGGACTGCGGGTCCATAAACCACGTTAACGGTACACTGATCTCCACAGCCATACATGACGCTGGGGCGGATGAAGACGCTTACATCAGTGAGGAGACTGCACTTGTCTACTTGGGACTTTGGAGGAGTTTTAGACAGACTTTGAGGTAGAAACCCGACGGCCCCAAATTCGGTGACATTCCCTCCAGATTTGTTAAGAGATTGCCGATTTATAATTGTCCACGAATAACTTGGTTTAGGAGTGCCCTATGCCTTTATGTGAAGAGTTTACGTCTGAAGGCATCTAACAAAGTTAACGCCCCAAAATAAGTCACCGACACATCATATCCCCGAAACGGGTTTATGCTTCCCAGTGCGAAAGGCGGCTCGCATACTCACACGACGATGCGCCGGTTGAGGAACCAGTACTTGCGGTGGTGCCGGTCGTAGCCAATGGGCAGCTGGCGGATGTAGGGCTTGCTCTTCTGCGCCTCGGGCACGCAGTCCACCACGCCGGGCACCTTGTGCGCCACGCACACCTCGCACTGCCACTCGTCCTCGGGCACCTCCACCAGCGGCGGCTTGACGCACTCCAGGTGGTACACGGCCGAGCACGTCTCGCAGCACAGCAGGTCGCCCAGGCGGTGGCACACGCGGCAGTGGTCGTCGTAGGCCACCACGCCCTCCGACATCAGCTCCTCGCGGGCCAGGTTGGTGGCGAGGAACTGGTCGACCAGGAACTGGAGCACTTTGACCTTGCTCTCCAGGGGTTCGAAGGGGTACTCCTCGCCCTCCTGGCAGGGCAGGACGTGGCGGTACTCGGGGTCGCTCTCGCAGTAGGCGCGCACCACCTCGGGCCAGGTCATGCCGTCCACAAAGTACAGGGTGGAGTTGACGCTGTCTTTGAGGTCGGCCGGGCCGAACGTGGTGTTGGACGTGTCCTCCTCGCGCAGGATGGCCTTGAGCAGCGAGATGTGGGTCTCGGCCAGCAGGGTGCACTGCTCCTGGCCCGCCAGCGCCGCGCAGAAGTCCTCGAAGCGGAACGGCGACAGGCGCAGGACCGAGCCGAAGTTGCGTAGGACCTCGTAGACTGCGGCCACGTTGAGGAGCTGCCCAGCGGGGAGGAGCAGGTCCTCCGAAGACTTGGGGAGCTCCAGCGGAGGGACGTCCTTGGCCTCCAGGATGGGCGAGCGGGGGCGGACGGCACGGCTCCTCCTCCGGCCTGGGAAGGAAGGGGGACGGATGGATTAAAAGAAAGAGGGGAGGGGCGGAGGGACGGATGAAAAAAAAAAAAAAAAAAGTTTTTAATGCACACATTTAAAAGTCAGGCCGAATGAGGTCTGCTTCCAGCATTTTTGGCTGAAGACTGTTTGTTACTGCTGAGGTGGAACAGATGGGGAAAATCATTGATTCACTTTGAGTGCATAACTGCATATTCGTTAGCGTGGGAATACCACAAACTTGTACCAGTTGGTTAACGGGGCAGTTTACTCTCCAAGTCTATAAATCCCATGCAGAACAGGAGGCCTAAACCCCATTACGTGAACAGAAATGTTCCATTTCAGAGCACTTCTACTTGGTACACACAAACACACACACTCTGTAAGCTCCCGACCTGAAAAATGTAAACGAAAATGACAGGGAACTCAAATGCAGACCTGCTAAATCATACGAGAGGGGGCTGTGGCGTAGGGAGTGACATGGTTTCAAAATGGGGTATCAGCATTAACACAGTCGGTGTGTGTGTGTGTGCGTGTGTGCGTGTGTGTACCAGCCCAAGGGAAGTGGCATTATGAAGACAAACAAGATCCTCTCCCCAGAGCCATGTGCCCACAGCGAGGAATATGTGTGTACTGTCTTCTTTTGTTACTACCTATGTAAAGTCTGTGTGTGTGTGTGTGTGTGTGTGTGTGTGTGTGTGTGTGCGTGTGTCAGCTTGTATCCTATGGTAAGACCGAGAGTGTGAAGTGTGTGGGTGTGCAGGCATCTCTGGTTGTGTATATTGGTGCATAGGTGTGAGTGTGTGTGTGTGATTCTAGGTTGTATGAAAGGCACACAAAGCCCCTCTCTGCTGCTATTCACATGGCTGGGAAACCTATTTGAGGTACACGGTTATGTGTGTAATCTTCCTGGACTACTTAACTATGCATTGAAGGGCAGTGGAGTGGATGGAATCATAATTCAAGAAAAAAGCAGTCTTGTGTGGTCATGAAATATGTTAAGTATGTTTAGTGCTTTCTAAATTAGGGCACACCCTATGAGTTACATTCAGGTAATAAGTAAATGTAATAGGACTTCATGAGAGGATAACTCCAATCGATTACATTGGGAAAAATACCAATTGGCAAAATTAGGCTTTCACCAAGAAATGGGTGTCTGCTACATTTTCAGGATTTAAAAAAAGAACATATATTAGACATGTTTTTATGGTGCAGTGCATGGTGAATCTACGACTCAAGGAATACTAACCACAGAGCCAAAAGAAGAATATTTCCAAGTTATCTTTGCAGTCCAACGCTAGGACTGATTAACAGTCACAATGAGTCACTAACATCAATGTCCTGACATTATGTAACAGATACGCCAATTGATTTTAAAGACTAGTTTAGTAACTATAAATATGCATAATTCCATTCAGGGGTGATTGATCTACCTCGTTCATTTGATACCCATGAAATGAATTGCTATGGTTACGGTACAACTTTGTACGTAATATTATAATGAGTTCAGCCTGCAACAGGTGAAATTAGAGCGCCTCTTTTCAAAACAAAGGACGCGCGAAGTTCTGTCAAGCTCATTTGGTCTGCGTTACACAACTATACATCTTAGCAGTGATCCATGCAGTTGTTAAAATGTCTACCTAACCCTAATTAAGTTAAAGGGTTGTGCATTTGCAATATGTATGCGTTAATAACTCAATTCCTGTTTAAATACAATTTATATATTTATGTAAGCAGATAACTCATGGAACGTTATGATTAATAACACACGCGCCGTTGTTAAAATAGCTCAAATGTATTAACAGAAGTAATATAGTTAGTGTGACCTGAAATGCAAAATACGGCAACCACATTCAATATATTTAAAGGGTAATTTAAGATGAATGAATGGATAGTAACATGTTTCATAAAACACTCGCAACATGTTTCTCTGTGAATGACACCACATGAAAATATTGCTTGCACGAGGAAAACAGTGCAATAACCGTTAATTGAAAATAAATAATTAATACAATCAATCATTAAATATGGAAGCTTGGGAAAAATAGCAAGTTTGATGCTAATCTAACAAAATGCAGAACATATGCGAGGTTATTGTGGTGTCCAGTATGCACGATCCAGCAAGCGATCACTAGAGCTCGGTAAACAAAGGCCTGTTTCTGAGTGCAATCTCCATTTTGAACAATGCAGCTTGCTCTCCAAATGGAGTAAATATACACTCTACCATTTCTGTTTGCTTTTGGAAAGCATGATAAATTGATTCTCCAAAGTAGGCATATGCAAGCTGACCTACCTGGAGTACTACCGTGCGTGCTATGGCTCCGAAAGCTGCTCTCTGTACAGTAGCTCGCATCATCCTCGTCCGGTAATTCTTCCAGATAATCGGACTCGTTGTCTACGGCCTCCTCTTCGAAATCTGACGATCGGTTCTCGTGTAAAAGTTCGTCCTCCTCCGATCTCAAACTAATATTATCCTCATCTTCGTCGCTATTGTCATCGTAGACCACCTTAGTCTGGGGCCGTCTCCCCCTGCTGCCGCGACCACCTCTCGAACCCCTGCCTCTTCCCCTGCCTCTGCCCCGCGATGTCGTCGTTGCTCCAACTTTCCTCCGACCCCTGGACGAGTGGAAGTTGTCCCTGTTGGATAAATCTGTATCGATATCCACCGAACCTCGGCCCCGGCCCCGTCCTCGACCCCTTCCCCGTCCACGCATACCTCTACGGCCACCTCTAGAACCGCGAACTGGCCCGGGGGAAACATCCCGCATCAGTGCCTGTTTGGGCGGCCTTCCTCTTCTCCCCCTCATTGTAGCAAAGAATGTATTATTTTCGGCTTCAATTTCGGCGCTCAAGTAGCCCACGCAAACCCGAGAAAACGGGTACCGTAGGATTGCTTAACCAATGTTGTGACCGTTCAAATTCTTCCCATCAAGCCCCGG
This sequence comes from Hypomesus nipponensis, assembly GCF_054491055.1. NCBI lineage: Eukaryota > Metazoa > Chordata > Actinopteri > Osmeriformes > Osmeridae > Hypomesus > Hypomesus nipponensis. Next base: position 6,923,485 of record NC_140381.1, on the reverse strand, counting down.
ACTCAATTTCAGCTAGAATGCTCAAACCGAATGGCCGGTGTCCCGCTTTAGGTCGCCTGCAGTCGCCATTTTTCTTCGCATCTCTCCCTCCACTGAAAACAGACAGCAGCAGGCCCTGTATGGAGGTCACGTGACTACTATTCTACAATAGATGCAATAGCCCTGTTAGTTCATAAAATTAGTTATCCATGCAAACACGAAGCCCCTATGATTGTTTATTAGAGTCCACTTGAATTGCCAATTCATGATAATATAAAAAAACAACGAGATATTTACACAGCAACAGCGGCGTACATTTTCGCTCTGACGTCGTCGTCGTTGTTGAAGCGAGGAAGGCAAGAAGATAAGCATACGTCCGACATTGAGAACAGCAGTTTCATGAAACAAAATTATTGTAAGTGGATGAATTCTCGGTTCCAGTATATTTTATTCGGCCATACAGAAGATAGAAATCCAATATTTGGTAACAATGCAATTTTGTAATTCTAGATATTCATGTTAATTATAAATGAATAAATCCAACATACATTTAGCATTTGAGTTGCTGATTTATCCATATTATTGATACATATATGTATAATGTATATTATTTATTTGTAGACCTAGTAGGCCTACATGTCAAGAATGAATGGCAAATGTTAGCCATTCTTTACTTGTCTACTTTGTAATCAGTATTCACAACACCAAATAAAATAAAAAGTGCGTGGCCAAGTGATCAACTCTATGTATTCTTTATTGTTACTGGCTTCGTATAGAAGTTTAAGTAAGATTCATCCATTCCTCATCAAAAAGCGAAGTTGTTACAAATGCAAAAATATAGTATGAATATTTGCATAATTAGGGCAATTCCCTTGCATAACATTAATAAACTTCCAATCTCAATAATCGTAAACGAGAAAAAACAATCCAATATTTTAACAACAATGTGGATGTCAGTGAATTACTCAGAGAAAACCTATGTTAGTTTTCAAGTTGTCGTGGCCGAGTGGTTAAGGCGATGGACTAGAAATCCATTGGGATCTTCCCGCGCAGGTTCGAATCCTGCCGACAACGATTCGTTTTTATTCTTTACAAGAACTGTGGATGAATATTTTCCCGCCATCTTCATATTTATAAAACACAGCACAATAACATAGTTTGTCTGTTCCTGCTGAATATAATTGATAACCATATTCATCTGAAAAATACGGAACCCCTGAAGGGACCTGTGAAAAAAATAATAAGGAAACTATCCAGTCCGAAACTCGTCGGACGAGAACATTTTTTTTTTTTTTTTTTCTGGTTATTTGCACAAAATATTTCAAGTTTCAAGTTTACTTTCCATTTATATTTACAGGTATGGCTCCATCGGAATTAGCTGGGCCTACTCCTCCACATAAAATAAGTGTTGTCAACGTTGCAAATTGTGATGTGTATTTATAAAAGAACGCCAACATGTTTAAGTCCTGTTGACCAAAACAGTTGGGCCTAAATGTAGCCTAGGTACATTAGTGAAACGAGTCTTGGCTCTGCTTTACTAGGGCATACATGATCGCCTAGTGTTAAGTCTATAATATTTACATAAATAGGCTACAAGTCAATAATAAAACAGTACCAGACATGTAAATGATACAGGTGTCTTGATAAAGTCAATTAAGCTATTAGCAATACGATCCACAGAACGGAAGCTGGAACGCCCCCGAACGAGAACGTTTCCTTTAGAAGCTATGGCGTTGGACTAGAAATCCATTGGGATTTTCCAGCGCAGGTTCGAATCCTACCGATAACGAGGTTTTTACAAGAACTGTGGATGAATATTTTCCCGCCATCTTCCTATTGAGAAAACACAGGAAAATCACATATAGTTCATCTATTACTGCAGAATATAATTTAAAACCATATTCATCAGAAAAATACAGAGCCCCTGAAGGGACCTGTGAAAAGGGGATCCCTAGAAACACAAAGTAAAAACAACAAATAACAGTAGTATAGAAAGGCAAGAGACAAGGGATATTTTGCACAGAAAGGTATTTTTTTTATATATAAAATACTCTCACATGAAAACAATTCACTACTTGAGATTGTGCAACACATTTAGCATCTAGAATTGGCATCTAGAAAATGTGACACAATTCACCAAGATGGGCAGATTTACAATTATTCATAATAGACAGCTGGTTTATGTATGTAGTTTGTAGTTTTAGACATCATTATGTTCAAGAGAAGGTTCAAGATTACATTTGAAGATGTCTATATTTTGCTGCATAATTAATCTCTGCAGACAGTACTAAAAATACACTTTGGATACATTTGACAGGCAAGGTCAGAACACCTAGTTATAGCGGTTTGCATGTCAGCAAAGTCTCAAATCACAAACGTCACACATTATGGACTCCCCCCACAAGTCCCCTAACATGGACTGCCTTGAGAATCTTACAACAAAAGACAAAATCGGGGTTCAGTCATAACCGCTGAGAGCTAAACTAGCTGTGGGAGGAGAACAACCTTGTTGAGTTTCAGTTAAAAACAAAATCTGTACACATCATTAGTCTAAAACAACTGGATGACTTCGATGGCGTACTGGCCCATTTCCTTGGACTGCTTCATCTTCTGCAGCTCCTCCAGGCTGCCCTCCATCTTCCCCAACTCTGAGAACAGCCTCACCTGGAACAGAGACACAAGCTGCAGTTTCAGTCAGGAAGCGTTCAGATACGATGGAAACAAAATGGCCAACGAGGCACGCTTTGACACTTTCAGACCACAGCATACCGGAGGGAACCATCTGACAGAATCATGCAAATTAGTTTTTTTAGTTTTTTTTTCTCTAAACCCATGAACCCTCACGCTATCCTAATTATGGTAACCCAGGGGAATCATACTGCCGGTTTCATGTAGGTCGGTTTTTACCTGATCTTTGACAAATCTCTGAAGGTCGATGAGGAGGCCCTTGCATTCCGGGGCCATGACCAAGACGGTGAAATGAGAGTCTAACAGCAAACACACCCAGTCCATGATCTAGAGAGAAAACCAGTATCACACAAATCAATATATGCAATATATAATAGCAGGTACAGAGGTGTGTGTGTGTATATGTGTGATTAAACCTGGGTAGGAAGGTGGGAAGAATAACCATTCCAAACCTGTGTCATCGTGGGCGATCTCAAACCCATGTATGCTTGTGTGTAGAAATCCTGAGAGTATTTCATATAGAGGAACTGGAGGTACTGGAGGAAGAGCTAGAGGGAAGGGGATTCAACACAACATAACAGTTTGACTTTGAAATGACATCCATCTATGAGTTTCCTGAGCTGCGTTCCAATGTGGACCACCGCCGACGAGAACGTTTTCCGGATTTACTCACGACGACTTCCTGCGAGGAGAGGTCTTTAAGATGTGGGAGCAGGAAGCCGTCACTGTATGCCGTCTGCAGCACCTCATTTCTACAGGGGGCTTAGTTAAGACACAAACGCCACAACAGAGCACTCTATAACGACCCATTCAACTACAAGGCTGGGCGTTCGCAGGCATGATGAGTCAACTTGAGGAAATCGTGTTTAAAAAAAGCAACAAAAAAAAAAAAAAGCATGCAATTTCCCTTTTCGTTTTTTTAAAAACGAGGAAATACGAGGAATATAACCGCGCTTTGTTACGTCTGATAGCTCCATGGCGGATACAGGAGCACAGCCTTGTGCAGCCCCACAGGGCAGCTCTCCCTGGGGGGCTGGCCGTCCTTCCCCTCCTCGGGCCTGGGCTGTCCACTGGGGGGCACGTCGCAGCTGTCGTCCTCGTACAGGGCGGGGCTGAAGCCGTTCTGCTGGGCACCCGGGCCCCGCCCGGAGGCCACCAGTCCCTCCATGAAGGACACGCTGTCTGGCTCCAGGCTCACCATCTCGGCATCACCGTCGGGGACACTGAGTGGGGGGGGACGTGCACACATACACCGTAGGTTTAACCCTGCAAATTTCAACACTGTGGGACTAATAAATTATCTTTGAAAAATGAAAACATCCATAACCGTATCCTCCACGCCGAGCGACGGGGGTGAAAGGTCACCTGAGGAAGGCCTTGAGGCAGGCGCAGGTGACCGCCTCGGGGATGTCTCGGAAGAGCTGCAGGCACAGCTGGCACAGGAAGTAGTCCTTCTTCTCCAGGGCCAGCAGCAGGAGGTCGGGACACAGGCTGAAGGGGTCAAAGGTCACGGTTAACATTGGGCGCCATACACCCCCCCCCCCCCCCCCAGAGTGCAGAGTGGATACTGAACATCATTCCACGGGACAAAACATGGGTCCTTAGCATACTCGCTTTAGGGAATCTAACCTTCCCATTGCTGCAGGTTCTACCACAGTCTGTGCAGGTCTAGCCCCCTCCACAACTCCCCCCCTCACCTGTGGCAGAGGCACTGTGTGTGCACCAGCTGAGCCAGGGTGGTGGGTGTGTAGAAGGCAGGCTCCGCCAGGCAGCGTGCCACCAGGTGGCAGGCCAGCGTGCCCAGGGAGGGCTGCAGGTCCTGGGCATCGGCCCTGGAGAGCAGAGCCTCCACCTCCCTCTGGACCTCCGTCACTGGAGCGGTCTGAAGGGAACGAAGCAAGGCAGTTCTAATCGTCAGCCACCGCCTGTTACCGAGTATGCAGTGTGTGATTTACTCGTCTACGAGATGGTAGAAAGGATTTCTGTGAGAATCCTGTCAGTAGAGTTTGGAGCGGAGGAGATGTTTGGAGGCCTTTTCAACCATGAATCAGCTACCTTGATAAGCTCCAGCATTTGGTCGACAGTCAGAGAGGGTGCTGATTGGCTCTTCCTAGTCAGCCTCTGCGTGGGACGGACCAATAGAACAGATCGGTGGAATCAGGCCAACCCTTCAAGCCCAAATAAATTCCTTGTCTGTGCGAACTTTCATGGCATATAAAAACCCTTTTCTGATTTGTGATAACATGAAGTAATCTGCAGCAATCCGCCAGTTACAACTTGGCAGAGGAGATGAGGTTCCTGGACGCCATAACTTACCCCCTTCCTTGTCTCCACCCCTCTACCAGGCTGGGCTTGGTCTCCATGAAGGAGAGAGGTCCAAGACACCACGATGCCTGAAGGTCTGGGCTCTGAGAATGAGGACAAAATGTTACTCCAGGGTTTTCTATTTGTTGAGTTAAAAGACCTTGCCCAAGCAGATGGATGCTGAGGTTGGAAAGGTGTGCGTGTGTGTTCTTGCCTGCTTCTCCAGTATGTTTCAGTTTCCCCAGGACTGAGGCCAAGCAGGACTTTTGACACTCGTAGGGAATGACTGAGAGCGTTTTCCCGTGTGGGATGAACAGCTTTCCGGAATAACACCACAGCTAGGAGGAGGCGGGAAAGAAAAAAAAAAAAAAAAAAAAAAAAAAAAATAACCATCTTGATTTGGTTGAGGCACTAACAAAATGGCGTAACGACGTGATTTGATAACCATGTCATGTGACGTGTTTGTCCGGACGGGCGTTACCTGTCCATAGATTCTGCCTGTCATCTCCTTGCCTGCTTGGAGCGTTTGAAAATTTGTATTCCAGATGCAGAGGAAATCTGTGTAAGCAAGGAGACAAGCACCATTCAGAATTCGAAGCATTAAAGCGAGGAAATGCCATCAGAGACAACACAAGATGGCAATAAACCTCCCAATCAATCTCATTCTCATCTTTTCTTTTTTTACACTGACATGCATAACATTTGTAAAACAAAAAAGTTTGTTGGACGCATTCAGATAAGTCCAGTTCAAATCCCTGGGGTCAGACCCAGAGACCCACGGGGGGGTCGGTGTGTTTACCTCTGCCGGCCCCTGCGGAGGGGTGAGGGACCCCCACCACGGCGACGTGGGCCTCGTCCAGGGACACGGCCGAGGCGGCCCCCAGCTGGCCCTCCCCCACAGGCAGCCTCAGGAGCAGGTTACGAGGCAGCGCCTGGGGCCCCTCGGACTCCACCGGCCTCCGTAGCGCCACCACACTCTGGTACACACACCCATTAGGGTCTGGAAGGAGGGAAGGAGAGAGAGAGAGAGAGAGAGAGAGAGAGGGGGAGGGAGGGCAGGTTTAGTTGAGAGAGAGGTTGCGGGAAGTCATTAATGAGGGACGTTACCACAACTGAGGTTTGGTCAGACCACACCAGCCCTGCTTCTAAAACTGCCGTCTTGCGTCCATAACCATGTTGAACACATAAACTGTCAGGACAGACACAGACGCCGTGACACACGGACTACTTGGGCTTTGTTGAGGAGGGCTGTGGGAGACGTACACAGACAGAGCAGGCTGACGTGTCCCTCGTCGACGGAGGCAGAGTAGCTCAGTGGTAACAGTCCCGGGTCCTCTCTTTCCAGTGTGTATTTCTGTAAGGTGTTTGGGTTCAGCCTCTGGACATAGAGGACGTGCTGTCCTCGCTGCGAAGGGGGGAACCAAAACACAAGACCAAACATTGACCACGTCACGTCGTCACTCACGGGTTATTCCATACGCTGTTGTTCTTCATCAAGCGCGCTACTGTTTAAAGTGACACCGACCTGTTCTGTTGTGAAGAGGACAAATTGCTGTTGCTTGACCACGATGCTCGTGCTCCACCTACAGGGACGTGAAGACCATGCCGACGTTAGTGGGAACGTTGTAACCATCAGACACGCTGTTGTTTCTTGTGTCACGTCGATCGTGTAGCTGAACAATACAATGATTGGCTGTCGCTGCACGCTCCATTATCATCATCAAGTGATGATGGACGTTTACGAGCCAGGGAGGGGGCGCTTGGGGTTCGTTCACAACCAAACATGTGTGTGTTCGTTAGGTGCTTTCCTGGCGTTTCGAATTTTATGCATTTAAATGTAGCTATTGAACATACAATCTACCAATTCCCTCATTGCTGTTGACGAAGTCTTTATCGAGGGACGTATCGTTTTATCTCCCAGGCATGATGTGCATGATTAAACAAATATCTGACCTTATGACCTCCTCGTCTGTAAGGACCTCCTCGATGGCCTGTTGAGGGGCAGAGAGGAGGGCATCCAGGAGCCGGACCCCCCCTCGCTGGAACAGGACCACAGGCTCCACCTCGGGGCCCGAGTGGATCCTCCACACATCTGCAGTTACCTGAAGAACACACCGGAAAAACACAGAACATCAACATGCCTCGCAGAGCAACAGATGCTGAGAATTGGTCTAATGACACTGGAGAGCTTAAGTCGATTTACTATTAAAAATGAAGAGTAGTTTGGTGAATGACAAGTAGTAACTAGGATGAAATTTGTATTTGAGTCTTGACATACTTACAGTTGCTTTGAATGCTTTGTCTAAGTGTATGTCATCATCTTTCCAAACTCTGATAACCTAAATCGAAAAGATAGACCACGTTAAAGTTGCTAAAAGCTTGTAAACATGTTTTGATTATTAAAAGTAGGTAGCCTACTCTTCCAGTGTGCTTACTTTGTTGTCTGAGACTCCAACATACTCCTTGTTGTGCGTGTTGTAAACCGTAGGACAGGTTAGAGTCTGACCCTGTTTCACCGTCCAACTACCCAGCGGCTTCTGATCGGAAACCTGTCAGAATAAGTTGTGTTATCTTCTGAGAAAGACGACTTCGCATAACGGTCACTGTCAGTGTGCTGTACAAATTGACTATGATCTTCGAGTACAACAATGGCCAAATGGTTATTTGGACCTAAATAAGGACAATGTTACGGCGGCCACCTACTTACTACTAGCATGCAATCATTCTGTTTACACGTTGTAAAGATCTGACACATTTAGCTAGGTAGCTTTAATGCTTTTAGAGCTGCGATTGATACCTAGCTTAAGTACATACTGAGCGGCTCCCTTAGGAACACAGAAGAAAACTACAGCTGGCCGTGATTGGCAAGGCTCTATTTCAAAATAAGTAGTTTTCTAGGCTTGCTAGTCTACCTTGCTAGCTACTGTACAGCCCCATGCAATGGGGATGGATACACGAGTGAGCCTGATGGCACCGGTAGCATGTTGTAGGTTTAGCATTTCTCGCTACTCAAACAATACCTTGAACAAAGTGACATTTCTCGTCGAGTCGGTGACCACAACATGGTCGTTGTCTCCATCCAATTCAATTCCCTGAATTCCAGAATCGGAAGCATTTTGTGCATGTACAAGTCCGCACAACGTGAATCCCTCATACAGCGTAGCCATGCTGGATGAAGAAAACGGAAATCACATAACTCGCGAGCATAGAGTTAGCTCGCGAGGCTTACGGAGGCATACCATCAAGTTAAACTGTAACCTTCTTACAGCGCCCCGATGTGGTCAGAGGGAAAACGTCATCTCAACAAGTCTGTATGACCACGATTGATTTTCATCAAAGCCATGGCTCTGATTTTCATGTTGCAATGGTATGTTTCGACTTCTTTAATACAACCTACTAATCTCCCAACGAACACAAACACGCCGGGACACTGATTTGTATAGTGGCAAATAAACTTTATTTACTACAAGGTTTACGAAAAAAAGAAAAAAAATAAGTACAACCAAGAACCAAATGAATGTCAAGAGAGTCATGAAAACATAAACATAGCAAGAGGAGGAACCCAGAGCGGCTTCCCGCAGCCGACTGAGGATGGCACTTCAGAGACGATACAACCTGGCTGGATGCAAACCGCACTAAAGAGGTGACAGCAAAAGCTTGGTCCTTTATTTCAAAAACGAAGAGAATCCATTTTGAATTACAGCAACCACAAAATCAAAACTACAGCGGTACTGGAAAATTACAACAGAAAACCCAACCTGTGATTTAAGTATAATTTTAATACAATAGCCACCGCATTTTAAACAAAATGTTATTGATAGATTAGGTTGGACATGTGGAACCACCAAAAGCAACTGGACAGTCAAAGGTGCACAGCTACTATGAGGAGCTTGCAAAATATAAATTTTAATCAAAAGGCAAAATCTTCAATGATATCACAATGTTATTTTCAATGGCAGATTAAAAGAATATGAAGGTTTTGATTTATTCCAACATAGGCCTACATCGACTATTATATCTCGCTTCTGTCTCTCCATTCAAGAAGAAAAAAAACTATCTATTGTACATATTATGAACCTGACAATGATTATTTGCAGCTAATGTCAACCAAAGATTACAGTATTTACAAAACAAAATCCATAATCTTTGCAAATGAACAGAACATGCTCCTAGTCAATATGCATTACTTTTGGAGGCCCACTGGCAATCTAAATCATCCCTGGATTTATGTATTCCTGAAAAGAGAGACAGTCATCACCAGTTATGAGTATTCTAAAACTGTAGGGAAAGATAATGGGGATCATAGCTACAGTTGTTCAGTGGAAACAACAACAAGAATGAGAGTCCTGTCTACACATGAGAGCAACACAAGTGTTGCAGAGGAACTTTGGTCCAACTAAACAGGACAAGGACTTGACTGAACAATACAGATGTTTACATGGTCATAATATGGATCACGTCCCATGAATGAACAATGGGGAGATGGACTTAAAAATGCACAGAACTTGAAGAAGGGAGAGAAATTATCATCTTGTAAAGTTACAACAAATTGCATTTTTTTCCTTTGTCGAAATATGCTCAGAGGTTATGGTATATGGACAATACAAGACACTTTTTGCATGCAGAGGCACTGAGTAGAGAACTGTCCTTCAGGGGCATGCTCAGATTCATTCAAAACTCTGCATTTGTTTAGTATACAGTGCTTAACTAACAGAGCCTACAATGTAGCATTCATCTTCTGCACATCCCGTCAATTATATACATACATACTATACATAACTATGTATATATGCCTGTGAAACTTTTCATGCGGAAATAAGAGACTCCCATGATCTCCGTGACTATAAAATGGAAAAAATATAGTATCTTAAGAATTCCATTTGAGAGACCATGTTTCCTCCTATAGAGAGTGGTCTTTCTCTGTAGCATAGAGACATGCTTGCTCTGCTTTGCTGATAAGTACGCCATGACGGTCACTGTTATTTGACCCGTAGTAGCCAGAAGTTGGGGTAATTGTTGTTTGAAGGTGTGTGTTCCTAATGTGAACACCCTCATTGTTCAGACAGGTTTCAGACTAGAAGCCACTGGGTCGCTGGACAGTCAGAGGTCAGCAGGGTCCGACTCTTAACCTGGCCTGCGATCTACCAACGCTGGCATGTCATAGCACGAGCGTTCCAAAAACGTGACAGAAAGCCAACCAGGCACATGACCAGGCCAGTTCGATACCTCTTCATAAGCATGGATATGTTCCCTACCACCTCCATACAGAGGAAATTGATTTTACTGCCCCCACTTCCACCCCCCCCCCCCCCCCCCCCCGAATTTGGGAGCCTTGATGATCAGAGGAATTAACGAATGATGACGCGTATCTGTCGTACAACTGCATGAACTGATACGTGCCGCAGTCCATCACTATGTTTTTTTTTGTTGTTGAAAAATGTGAGTTTTGCTCCATAACAAAATGGCGACAACACTGACTCATTACAACGGCAGTTACAGAGTCAGCATACAAATATAGGAGCAAACCAGTATCGGCGCTCACCACCATTTTCATAAGGTAATGTATTCCCTGGAGCCTGTAACTGTTGTGTAAACGTTCCGAAAGGTCAAGTTAGCCTGTTGAGTACAGAGACAGTATAATATCTGTGGAGTGGGATACAAAACATGGCCATAGAACATTGAGAAGGGAGAGAGAGGTACAGTCAATGACCCTGTCTGTCCAAAGTGGGGCCAGACGGGAGATGAGGAGACCTGAGCTGGGCTCTCTCTGTGTGTGATTGTACTGGTCCTGCATCTGGTTACACTGTCTGGGGGTGTCGAGTGCAGGGAATGGGAGACACAGGCAAGAGGAGAGATTGGATACGGGGATGTCCATGACACAAATATGCTTAAAGCATTTGTGGTGTTTGTCAGTAGTCGTTGCAGTTTTAACAGCTAACAACACTGTGCCATAAAAGTTTTTTTTTTTTTAGCATGTCTGAAGGATGGGGTTATTCACACAATTTTATTTCAGCTTGAAAAGAACGCACTGCACATGGATATTTCGTGGGCTGCCAAGTAAAAAAACATTCACTCGTTCACTTAAGTGTGCAAAAGGAATCAAAGGCGTCAGGTTTCGAAATCTCCGTTGCCAAGGCAACCGCTTTTTAGTGACACAAAGCTAATCAGCTATCCATTGAGTTGAAAAAGAAATGTTTGGTTGGACATTTTGTCTGCATCATAACGCACACACACATGAATCTATCACACTGAAACAATGACTCAAACTAAGGAAACACCGAAATCGTAGGGGTGCGTGATCACTCATTACACTGGATGCGAAAACAGCAGATCTGACATCGGATTGGCTACAAACTCAGGAAAAGGAAGTCCACCACAGAGGGGGTAGCTGAGCCCACAGCTGCCTGCTCATCGAGGAGGAAGTTGGAGACGGCAGACTTGTGGGATCAACCTTAAACCGTGGCGATATGTGTAAGAAGGGCTGAACTCTGGCATATGGCTATAGTTTGCTTGCAGCACTGGGCACTGGGGTGTGTGTGTGTGTGGAGGCTATAGGCAAGTTCTGTTGGGCTTCTAAGACAATCGGGGTGACGGGAGGGGGAGGCAAGGGGGTGCAGGGGAGCTCAAGGGAGGGGGGTGTGTGTGGGGGGGGGGGGGGTGGGGGCGACAAAACAACAGAAGCCCCAGACCGCCGTGCCTCCCTATTCACCCGCCAACTCTGGGAGGTCACAGTCAGAGGGGGGCGAGGGGAAGTGGTTGGGAAGAGGGCCGGGCGCAGCGCCTTGAGGGACGCCTTGCTGGGCCGCCGGGTCAGGCAGGGTGAGGGTCTCGGGGGCAGACTTCTTGCGGGGCCGGTCCTTGGAAACGGAGAGAAACTCGGGGGCGTCGGTGCAGAGGGGGGTGGAGGGGGCGCTGGCGGGGCCGCTAAGGGCGCAGGAGGAGAGGGGCGTCTCGCTGATGGAGATGGACGGGGGGAACATCCCAATCTTCTCGTTGGTGGCCTCCTGGATGGCGCGCTCAAACTCTCTTACCTCATCCATCGTCATGTCTGGGGGCGGAGAGAGGGAGAAACACAGGGGTCAGCGAGGGGACGAGCCCTTTTAGAGCGCTTTCACTGCAGACACGTTGATAGCTTAGAGGGCCATAGGACCCCATCAAAATGAGACAACCAGTAATTATTGTAATGAGCTCAATGAAAGAAAACAAAATTTTTGGCCACACCCTCTTTGAGGGTTGAGTATTTTTTTTCAAACTGTCAGTTACAAACCGTGCTTTGGTGTTCTAACGGCTGAATGAGAGTTTGACGAGTGGGGAGAGGGTCAACGGGCTTGCATTTCAACAAACACACATTTCAATACAAAACAGAGAAATTAATATAGGGCAAAAAAGAAATTGACCATAACACATACGCTTGCTTTGTCATGGATGATGTCATCCAGTGATGATGAGTTTGTTGTGGAATGCTCTTGCGTCTCATGGCAAACCTTAATGTTGGTTTTCTCATGCATTTGTTTCTCGTATTCCCGCACGTCATCCAAAGTCATATCTGGAGAGAGGGAGGTGGAGGAGGTCGACACGTTGGTAAGTTCGCCGTTAGGTCATTCAAGAGGGGTCGGCGGAGAGGGTGGCGGAGGAAAATGATGCATAGGGAAAGTGAAGGCGCAAACCCCTTGAGAGCGCCTCAGATGGGTGATTAGTGCTTTTTGGAGGGTCAAAGGTCAGATGTGGAACGTCCCAAGCACAACCAGAGGATGGGGGGGAGGTGACAGAGCTAGCTTCCCACCACCCACAGTACGGTTAAGACTGAGCTAGTCATATCAAGGCCGGACTAGGGACTAAGAAAAGGATGGTGAGAGAGGTGAAGAGGAGGAAACGGAAGAGGAGGGAGGGAGGGAATGGTGCCTTCCAAGTCAGACCACAGGAAGGTAGGGTAGCATCGCCCCAGGAAAAAGCGTGAAACATTCCAAGGGAAACAGCATTCGCAGGCAAAGTCTTCGCAAACGTTTGGGGAATTATTGATTTTTTTTCGGAGGGAATGATCCAACTCGTGCAGAGAAAGAGGGATTAGGGACTGACGGTTGTTTTCCAGACAAGGAGGAGAGGGCAGGATGGGTGGATATGTTCCATTACGGAGGTAATGGACTGTTATCTACTTACCCTGCAGCCATGGAAAATACTGAGTGGTTAGTGCGTGAATGGGATGGAGCTGTGTAACAGTGTTGCTGAGCTAATGGGTGGTCAAGACGACAACAGACCCAACTCTCATGTTTCTCCGAGGCCTCCGATGTTCCTTGAAAACTGACCATTTCTTTGGGGAGCTATTTGTTGTCACCGTCATCAACTCGTAAAGATTTGTTTATGAGCAGTCAACACTTGGGGCATTTGGTTCACTTTAACTGGCATATATATATCAGCAAACTTTGTTTTCGTGGTTTTCATAGGAAAATGTATGTGTTCAATGTTGTAAATTTCTGAGAAACGCCAATGTCTTAAGTTAGGGAAACGGGCTAGTAG